>NW_014543621.1:64340-116189 GCF_000741045.1 Vigna radiata var. radiata | reverse complement strand
TGTTTGATAAAATACCAAAAAGAGTTTCTTGTGTTGTTTTTGTGCACTTTGATGTCTAATTGAGTTATAAAAGGAAGAATTGTCATGTGTTGCACAAGTCCCTTGGGAGAGAACGATATTTATCACTTGCTACGCTGCGACTGGTACACTTGCCGTTGATTTTGCAGTCTCAACAATGACTTTTTGGATGTTTTCCCAAATACATGATGTATTTTATTAACTTTTTCAAGAATTTGAAGGCCAGTAAGTGGATTTGGTGCTTCGTCCCNCTCTTAATATCCATTGAATGCTTTTTTTAACCTTCGATATNGATGATTACGTTTTAGAAATCTCCGATGACGCAGATACGCCGTCTTTCTTCCGTGTTTCAATTAATGAGCTACAGTGTTTTCTTCACATATAGGACATGCTTTATGACCCTTGACACTGTATCCTAACAAATTACCATAAGTTGGAAAGTCATTAATGGTGCAAAATAACATTACATGCATCACAAAAGTTTTAGTAGCGAATGCATCAAATATTGCAACCTCATCAACCCATAACAACTTCAAGTCTTCAACAAGTGGGCTTAGATAAACATCTATGTCATTTCCAGGTTGCTTTGGACCAGATATCATCATAAAGAACATCATGTACTTCCTCTTCATGCACAATGCAGGAGATAAGTTATAAATTATCAATATAATTGGCCAACAACTATGATTCGTACTCAGATTACCAAATGGGTTCATTCCATCAGTGGCTAAACCAAGCCTAAGATTTCTACACTCTTTACCAAATTGGGGGAATTGTTGATCAATATTTTTCCATTGCTTTGAATTAGCTGGATGACGAAGCAGCTCGTCAATTTTTCTCTCATCTGCATGCCATCTAAGGTTTTTAGCATCTTTGGGATTCGCAAACAAACGCTCAAGTCCGAGCACTATTGGAAGGTACCATACTACTTTCAAAGTAGATCCATTTTTTTCTATCTGACCATTATTTTCACTATTGTTTTTTGACTGAACCCACATTTTGGACACTTTGTCAAAAATTCAAACTTTTTCCTATAAAAAATGCAGTCAATGGGACAAGCATATATCCTTTTATACTTCATACCCATTGAACAAAGAATTTTCTTCGCATCATAATTACAAGTGGGTAGTGTATTTCCATCTGGCAGCATTTCATTCAACAACATCAACAATTCTGTAAAACTCTTATCAGTCCATCCATTGCTCNCCTTCAAATTCATGAGCCTTAACACCGTTGACAAACGTGTGAACTTAGTTGAACTGACATACAAAGGTGTTCCCACATCTGTCGACATCGTCTCATACACATGAGCTTTGGCAAAATTTTCTGCGCCAACATCGCAGATCATGTCCTATAATTTGTCTTCATCCGGTCGATCTTCTTCCATGGTGGAATCAATAACATTTTTAGTTTAGGAGTCAGTCGGAAAGTGCATTTCTTCGTTGTGCCATATCCATGTTGTATAGCATCTTAGGAAACCATCACATATTAAATGTTCTCTAATTTGGGTTGCGTTCAACTTTCTCCTATTCAAACAGTTCACACAAGGACATCTAAACTTCACTTCATCATCACTTGAACCCTCATTACATTGTGCAAATTGTATAAATTCCTCTACCCCTCTCTCATACTCAGCACTAATGCGTGGTAAATTAATCCAATTTCAATCCATTCCTAAATATTACATAAAAAGATAAGGTACTGAAAATCAAACTTGCAATTTTGTACATATCATTCAAACATTAATTTCACACAGTGATTACTCGAAATATTATAAGGTTTAGGAATTCTTTAAGGATTAAATTCTAATAATTCTAATAATTCTAATAGTAATTTTTATTCTAATAATTCTAATAATACTAATAATTCTAATAATTCTAATAACTCTAAATTTTCTGTCTAAATTTTCTATGTCTACATATTTTCTATGTCTAGATTACCAAAACAATAGTAATTGGTATCATGAAAAAACGAACAAAAATCATGTTGAAGAAAGCAAAAACAACAAAGGCCATCAAAGGCAATACTTGGAATGGGTGCGACGAGGAGGAATGGGCGCGACAAAGAGAATTGGGATGGCGGAGAGGAATGGTAGGCCGGAACTTGACGATTTCCTAGTGGAAATTTGACGATTCTGATCGGTCAAAACTCTTCCCCAACGTTGAAAATGTCAAATGAACCGAACAAATTTGAGTTTAAACGGTGCAAAACAATGCAAAACGGAAGCAACGGCGTCATCGACGGAGTAAAAGCAATGTTGTTTCTGAAACTGTTTCACGAAGGAGACGATACTGTTCCAGTGTTTTTTATTTTTTTAACCTAAAGCGGAATATGCCGCGGTTCAAAACTTAACCGCAGTAATAAAGGGGAATATGTCGCGGTTTCCCACTTAACCGTGACCTATTCTCTTGAAAAAAATAATCGAAAATGACATTTCTGATATTTTTTTTCAAACTATATGTCGCGGTTTAGCGCCCAACCACGGTCTATTCCCTTAAATATTTAAAATTTATTCAGATCAGGCAATAGGTCGCGGTTCCCCTAGCAACCGCGACCTATTCCCTGACGTTTGAATCCCCCAACTACCTTCCCAACGGCCTTTTGGGGAATGTCAGAAGGTTGCAGAGGGAATAGGTCGTGGCTCTCAGAGCAACCGCGACCTATTCCCCCAGCAATTTATTGTTTTTCTGACGTGGCGTCAAAGGCAGAAGTTTGACTGGGAATAGGTCGCAATTCCCCTATGAACCGCGGCCTATACTTTGATTTATTTTCAAAAATGCCACCGCGCAGTATTATGTTGCGGTTTCTGGTGAACCGTGGCATAATGTGCACTGTAAAAAGTCAGTTTTTTACTAGTGAAACACCAACGTAATTAATTTAAAGTAATCAAATACTAACACATAATATATAACACATAAAACTCACCAACATATACACGAGTAATCATGTTTTAATTGTTACTCTATAACTCAACACTACTCTTAATTCATTTAATATTTTCTCTTTTAGGTGTAGTGGGACCCATCCAAAATCATCTACCATCCCATTTTTTTATAGAAACCAAATAAGAATATTTCAAGCTGCTAGACTACGAAAAATGAGGGACCTAATTAATCCTCCTTACCTAATGGTACAAGGTTGCAAGTCAATGATTTGGAAAAGAATGTTATTTATGCTATAGTAATAACAAGCAAAAATTTTGGTGATAAAATATTCATACCAAGAATGAATTTGACTCCTTATAATTCAAGCATGCCTTTCGAGTTTCAAAAGAAGAAATTTCCTATATTTACATGATTTTCAATAACAATAAACAAAAGTTAAGGCAAACTTTCTTTAATTTTGGATTTTGTCTTTCTCATTCCTTGTCTTGTGTTCACCCATGGACATTACTACAACTAGGATGAAAACAAAAGAAGGATTAAAAATATTAATTCAGGATAAAGATGGAAATGTAATTACTACAACTACAAACATGGTTTACAAAGAAATATTTGAAAATCTTTAATAAGAGGTATACAAATTAATCTTACAAATTGTATGGATGAATTGTGTTGTTGGGGTTTCCGACTTTATCCTATCCACTCTCATATATTTACGAATTCTACTCCTTCGTTAATGTTAATGCCACTTTCTAATTTACCCTAAACCTGATGTCTCGGTGAAGAGAGCCTACTCCTAATTACTAGTTTACAATGTCTTGTCTCCCTAGCAATTTATCATGCATTACATTCACACTGAAGATTAAAGGCAGTCAGTCCTCCTATCCCTATGTCTAGGTATATTGCTCCCGAGAGAATTCCCCATGTCTAGATTTCCCCGTATGTGTCCATATCGACAAAATCAAAGGTTATGCTATTGAATGAATTAAACAAAGCATGCATATGAAATAGAGGAAAAACTCTAACAATTAATGAAGTGAAGCATATAGATTAAGAATCAATTCAATATATGAGAGGTTCAAAGGATTACATTGTTTCCCCAACAACAATGAAGGTTTAGTTCACCATAGACATGGTGAAACTAGATGAAAATAATGAAAAGAATGAAAGATAAAACCCTAGAATTTGTAGATTGGAGCTTCCGCATCCAAAATCCGCCTCCAAGGGGTGAAAAGTGTGTTTTTGTGTCTCCTTCTACCAAAAGATACCCTCTATGGGTCGTGCAAATCAATATATAGTTCATTAAAGTTAACAGCAAATGGCCCAGGCCCAAGAGACTAGCGCTCAGTGTTGGATTACCGCTCAACGATAGGCGCGATACTCATAAGGTCGCTTAGGTTGACGCCCAAGCGTCTGGCAATGGTAGGCTGGCGCTCAACGGTGAAAGTGTCGCTTAGCGGTGGCTGCGACACTTGATTTTCGCCTCAGCGTTGGCGCTTAGGCGCTGGACAGAGAACTCCTCCACAAGGCTGGCACTTAGCGGTGGATTTGCGCTCAACGGTGCTTGCGATTCTTCTTTTGAGCACTTTTCCTTCTTCTCTTGAGTCCAACTCCTTACCATTTCAGCTTCCTTCATTCAATTCGTGTTAATTCCTGCCAAAATAAGGAAAATCAAACATAAAACCAAGAATACCATCTTTGACTCTCTTATTCTCTAACTTAAGCAAAAGGCATGATTTCAAGTTGGTTTCTAAGTCATAAAAGGTGTGTTTAGTGTCAAAATTAAGTATAAATATAACGATTTTTCAATTGTTATCACTAAGACACAACTACCTAGTTGATCATCAACCTATATTCATGGATCAAGTGACAAATGGTAGCCTACATGTAGAATGCATTGTAAACATAAAAAAATATGGTAAAAGCCTTTGGACGTAAGCGTTGAGCATTCGACACTGGTCATTAGGTGCCTGGTATGCGAAATGAGTGCAGGAAGCTCCTGGAATGTTTGCACTGGGTGACATGAGGTTTTTGATGAGTGGTCACTCGTTGGACAACTTGACCATGTCATTGGGTGACCATAAAAAGCCTTGGTGGGTTGGTCTTGAGCGTACATGCTTCTTGTTTATAGGTCTTGACAATCTTATTTGATTCTTGTTTAGTTATTTTTCCTTTTGATAAGTCCATTATTTGGACAAAGTCATCAATTAGTTATTTTGAATCATATTTTTCATCATCATTTAAAGCTTAATATCTATTTTTAACTTCTTAATTTATTTTCAATTATTATAAAAAACAAAATTCATTCATCTCAAAAATAATTTCGTATATTATGAGTCAAAATACTAGTTTACGAAAAATAAAGTGACACTCGACATAGACACTAAAAGGAAGAATGAAAGGAACAAAATAAAGATACAGAAAAAGTAGAAAAGTAGATGAAAAAAAAAGAATTAAAAAATAATATTAGGAAAATAAAAATATTTGTAATTTAAGTTTAACATAATTATTTCGATTCTTTTTAATCTCTAAATTTGATTTTAGTCCTCTATTATTTTTTTCCATTTCAATCATTATATTTTAAAAATACCGTAATTTTAATAACATCTTTAAATAACTTTTTCCTTTCAATAACTTCTTCAACAATTATTAGCAAACAAACCAAAAATAATAATTTCTTAGATTAAATCAATTCATCTTATTTTTATCTTCAATTAATATCTTACTTTTACAAAATCTATTATGATGGATTCGTGCATTTGTGATGGTAAAGCAGACCTTTTACCCAGTTAATATTTTATAGATTGCTTGTTGAAATAAGTCATCATTCTTCCCAAAAACATTAAATAAAATGATTGAAGATTGCTTCAACAACGAGACAATATAATGCCAACGTGCTAATAGTAATGAATAACACTCAATGCACATTCTCTCATAATTACTATATGCATCGAAACCCTTCCATACACATAAATATAATTAGTGTTTTGGACATCTTCTTAATCAAGAGATTCCAATAATTCTCCCTTACCTCAAACACAACGTGACACAGCTTATGTATTTGGCCTCACTATGTAAGGAATTTCCTCCTCAACCACCCAAAATTTAATGCAAAAATTGTTATCGTACATTATAATTTAGTGACATATTTTCAGTTAATGTGAAATTTTAGATTATCTCATTTAAGCATTGGACATTTGAGATTAAAGAAAAAAAAAATGAAAATAGATAAATTATGATAAACTCTTATACTCAATATATTATACAAGAACGTGACTTTAAATTTAAGTTAAATTTAACAAAAAAAAAATATAGTAAAAGTTATGTAATTTTTGTTTAAAAAGTAAATTTTAAATTTAATTAAATTGTTTTATAAGGCAATACTTGAGATCATTTATATATTGCAATTTTGTTGTATTCATGTATATATATATATGTTAAATATATTTTTTTTGTTCCAGTTTTGGTTCAAAGCATTCAAAATGATCTTCATTTGTTTTTTCTGTTCATTTTAGTCTTAAAAACATAATTTGTGTTCAATTTAGTCATTTTTCTATTCAAAGTAGTCCTAAATAACATAATTTGTGTTTAATTTAGTTTTTTTTTTTACACAAATTAAATATAAAAGATTAAATTGAATACAAATTACGTTTTTTAAAATTAAAGTAAAAAAAAAACAAATGAAGACCATTTTAAACGTTAGGAACCAAGAAAAATATTTAACCTATATACCTATGTATATATTTTGAACTTATAAAAGTGATTATACAGGAGGCCGTGTTCAATAAAAGTAATTGACTTGAATATCATTTGAACATTAACTTATTGTGATTTAAATATATGAAGGGTAATTTAAAAGTACGTATAACAGAATACACATTGTCCCCGAAAAAATAAGTGTTGGGCCAGGAAGAGGGTGATTATAAAATTCATGAAAATGCATAGAGATAACATGACAGCAAATTATGAGGAAGATTCACGCTCGAAGGAAGCGAGTGTGGCACACTGCAGTTTTCAGTTGTGTTCCTTTTATTACTTCTTTCGTTAGTGCTGAATATGAGCATGACTAGTTGGTTATGTTCTAAAGTTTTTTTAAAAAAAGTAAGAAAGTGTTAACTATATATGACAAAAGATTCATGCTCATTTCACTTTAGTACACTACTTCTGTAGCATTTGCCTCACAAAATCTTGATTATGGAAAATGATTAACTAATTATAAGGGAAATGTTTTAGAGGGAACTTGATTCAAAATCAATGATATTAAAATGATTTTCTGACTCTTGGATTCACTTAAATTAAGGTTTAGTGTGCTAATCACTCTTTTCTTGTATTCTTAAGAATCTCTTCACGCATAGATGCAACCATGTTTTTGTTTTATAGACTATAGATATGATATCCAATAAGTTCTATAATTCTCATTGTGTATTTTTTCTTCTTCTTTATAAACTTTAATTTATATATTATTAATTTAAATTATTTTTTTTTGAATATTTAAATAAAAATTTCTTAATACTCTAAATAAAATTGTGATACTATAAGATTTTTTTAATCTTTACAATTTTTTACTGAATAACATGTTATTTAAGTTTCTGTGAGGAGTGTTTTTGGTTTCTAGATGATTGAGAGCATATAACAGTGATTAAAATATTTAATGCAATCATACCACTGCAGTAAAAATATGAAAATTCAAAATCATATAACAGTGATTTGTTAAAACTAAGATATAATCAAGAAGAAGTTGGAATCTGACTTAAGTATTTGTTCTGTGCCATTGTCTGTCATGTGTTTCAACTTAAACATTATATTGATATTAACTTAATTGTTATTAATGATCCTTATTAGTAAATTAATATTTTTGTATGATAATAATAAATGACCAAAATGTGTTCATTTTCACAGTGAAAGAATTAAGGACTTGAATATTTGATGAAATAATATTGAAAGAACTTGATTATGAACAAGATAAAACCATGTTCTAATTTACCAAACTAACACAGAGCCTGTAAAAAACATTAATACATAAATTTTCTAACCCATATTTTATTATCGCTTGGAATTTGTATAAATTACATTATTAATATAGGAACTCATAAAATGAGAATATAACCCACCAAAATTTATTATTTTTTGCCCTCAAATTTAAGAGACCAAAATCATTACTTTCTCTTTTCCATAGTGATGGAGTTCAAGGTTGTTTCACATTAAGTGTATTACATTTTGAAATAATTTCACTAAAACAACACACACCACATTTGTAATCAATATGTGTACTATCACATAAATATAATAATTATTTTAATAATAAATCAAAATGAAAAAAAATAATGCCTGATAGAGAAAAAATATATAATTTTTTCTATTTAAAAAAATGGTGAAAATTTTATCTTAAATTTTAAATTTGTAATTTTGTAAAAGCATTTGTATGAAATATGCTTTTTTAAAATTAATTGAAATATAACATTTTGATAAATTTTTATAAAATAATTAGTATTATAATTAAGTGATGTAAAGTGATTGAATAACATTGGTTGTTAATATAAAAGTTAAATCAATGTTTAAAGAGAAAATTAAATGTGAGTTAAGACAAGAGCGAAGAGACAAATGGTCTGTTAGTAGAAGGGGAGGAGTTTGGAGGCACGCGCTTGAGGATTGGAAGGTGGATGAAGAAAAATTCGAAAATGTGAGCATCATTATCAATGGGACCAACTGCCAAGAAAGAGCTATGGCCTATGGGTTGGAGACAAGGTCATTGGGTTTTCCGCAGCTTTTTTATTTATAGCTTCCCATTCTGTTCCTCCTAATGCTGCTGCTTCTGCTTCCGCCTCAATCTTTTTTCACTTTTCCTCCTCTCCTCTCCTTTCTCCTCTTTCTCCTACAATGTCTGCTTCCGTAACAGTGTCTCATGTTTCCAACTTCTAACCATGTAACCACAAACACCCAAAACAAAACTTTCACTTTTTTTCTTCTACCCTTCCCCCCTAGAGAAGCGAAACACCATCTGGGTGTCTTTTTTCATTTGGCTTTTACTGCAAGATGACACCTTGCGCCTTGTTTTCCCTCGTTAACAATAATGCCTTGTTGAGATCTACCACCACGTTGGTCGTTTTCACTTTCGGTGTCGTCCCATGTTGTTGTTGTTGTTCATATTTACCTTCTGGCTTTAATGTCCCTGCCTGTCACCCTCCACAGTCACTGCCTCTTGTGGGTTGAGCAATGCGGGCTTCCAGGTTTAAGGGTATCTTGGAATCTTGTCCGTGAGAGTTTTCTTCTTTTGGGTCGCGATGCAATTAGGTGACTTTCACTTTCGTCTTAGTTTTTGTGCTTTTTTATTTGGAATGTTTGTTTTGTTCAATGGGGGTGTTTACACTGTATTCTCTTTCCCCTTCTTTGTTAACTAGATTAAGTAATTGTTTTGTGATTTTCGTTGTGTGTTATTCTTTCAAGGGTTGACATGCCTTCCAAATGCGACTTGCATTGTAAAATTATGTGATGGGTATAATAATCCGCACCAGTCTGAATCTGGAATGGAAGAATGCTCTTGTTCTTTTGTGACTCGTCTGATATGTTTTGCTTTTCAACTCTTCACATGTCTTGTATTTTCTGGAATTACTTATGGCGTGATTGTGACAACTTCTCGGATTTTCATTCTTGTAATGGCAGTATGAAAATTTTACCCTTTTGTTTGTCTTTTGTGGGATAGCGTTGTTGCCTGATGAATATTTTGTACATGTGAATTACGAAACAATACAAAAAAAGAAAGATTACAATGGACAACAACAAAATGTAGACTAACTATCGCTATAGAACATGAGTACTAAAAAGTAAAACCAGTGTTTTACTCTGTAAAAATTGGCTTCTAATCAATGAAAAAGCTCTCCTCATATTTCCCATAAGGGATTAGAGCTTGTGCTATGTGTACTTAAGCCACGTCATCTGTGGTTGGACTTGTGAAAAATAATTCCAGTGAACTCAAGATGAAATTCACTCGCATAACATTTATGCATCCCTTATCTTTTTATGTGCTAAACTACTTATTGCAGCGTCATTCAGTTACTAGTTGATGCTGGAGTTTAAAGCTATTTTCTTACTTTTTCTCCACTTTTTTTTTTTTTTTTTTTTTTTTTTTTTTTTTTATTTAGGCCGCTTAATATATTCTACAGCTTTTCCAACTGAGTGTATATTATATCTAAATTTGTTTGTGAAGATTGTAGAAAAAAATAGGATTTTTCTTCAATCAAGGAAAGTATACTGGTCGTATCGAGCAATAAAATAGTGAGTGCAGTGTTGTTTCCACAAGAACTGAAACAAATACCAACTCTTTTATAAAGGGTATCTTAAAATAGGATAAGAAGCCCGTTCATGGGAGCAATAGGATCCAGATCTTGCAGCTTTAGTTCATTACCAAGGTCTACTTTTATCCATTCAAATAAATTATGGTCTAGAGCTATATCACCAAAAACAATTTCATTTTTTGGTAACCAAAGGGACCTAGTTCCTGCTAATCATGTGATTGATGAGAGCTTCTTTCCTCTCTTTTTATATACCTGGCATTTGAATAACGTGATCCTTTCATTCTACTGGCAAAATAGTTCATAAATTAAAATAAATAAATAAATGTTTATTGTTGTGAAATTGCTCGTGCAGCCTTACTTTCACTTACAGCCTCACCTGGTTGTTTTTGGTTTGTCGCTGAAGATAACTCTCTTTTGAATAAAATTAATGATAAAAACAAATTAGTTGGGAGAGGAGAGAATTGAAGCCAGAAAGAGAAAAAGGATAATATAACCGCATTTATATTTCAAGAGAAAATGTTTCTTGAGCCTTGAAGGCTCGTACTTTTTGCTTCTTCTACTCTTAAAGAATAAAATTACTTACTCTAATGTTTGTCTGTGTACTTTGTTCCTTTTTAAGTGGTATCAGGGAAAATGGTTCATTAATCTTGCGTCTCAAGAATTGAGGATTATAATAACCAATCATGTTTTATCAAATGCAGGTTTATAGATAAAGGCTTGCTTATTTCTATGGAAATGCTAAATTATTTATTTGATCAGGACATGCATGTTAAAGATTTTTTTCTAATGCTTAACTGTATTAATTATGAAAATCAGGATTTCTGCAAAATGGATCGGATTTATCTCCTGGAAAAAGCCTGGATGGAAGTTTCAGGAAGTCCAGCTCTGGTTTGTATTAATCTCTTCCTTTGTTTTTCATTTCTCTACACTTGTGGTTATTTACTACTGACTTTCCCATGCTTTAACCTCTCACATTTTTATAAGGTTGGTTTAGACAAATGTGTATGGAATTTGTTTTTATGATATACACAAGCTGTGCAATTGTTCTACTCTCAAAAATGAATAATGCTATTATCCTTGTGTTTTTACACACCGTAATGCATCTAATGTTAGTATCATTGAAATGGTTCATGGAGCAAAATGTTGCTGATATGGTTTCTTAATGGCAGTTATTTCTGCTAGTACTGTCTCGGGGACCTCAGGATTGAGCAAAATTCTTCCTATTTCCAGAAGAGTGTTGAAGGGGCTGAAGGAATGTGGAAGGAAACTGGTTGATCTGGAGTTATTCACTCAATATCTTGAGGAGTGGGTCTTGGAGAATATAAATGGTGATTCAGCAGATGGGATTCCGAGTTTTCGTTCACCTTTCACAACTGATGAACTGTGCAAACTTGATTTGGCAATAGAGGGGGTTCCATTTCAGCAACTTGTCCGTATGCCAATCTTCTCTGACATTTCTGATGAGCTTAGGGAAGATCAGTATTTAGCAGCAGAAGATTTCCTTCATGCCATTATCATTGGACTTTGGCGTACATTTTGGCATAAAAGTGGACCACTGCCATTATGTGTCTCTTGTCCGTCTCATATTGGTTCGAAGTTTAGTAGTGTTGAAAAGGCAATATCCAGGGGCAGGGTGAGGGAAATGCGTGGTTTGGCTTTAATATCAAAAACTGTCACAGATTCAAGATTTAAATGGGATCATATGGTAGAGTTTGCCTTATTCAAGCCAGAAGTATTCTTGGACAACGATTCAAGACTATCAGTCACCATCATTTGTGAAGCTCTCTTTTATGGTTTCCATATTCTTGTATCTCGGAGTTTGAGCAAGATTAGTTCTGTCAACAGTGACTCTGTTTTCCTTCTAGTTCTAGATTCCAAATGTGGAGCAGTGATGAAGTTCAGTGGTGACCTTGGCAAACTGGATTTATTGAATTCAAGCGACCCATATTTATCCGTAGCTGAATGGATCAAAACTTATGCTGAAATTGGCATCACCCCAGTGGAACCAATATGGAACCGGTTAGGAAATCCAAACTGGGGGGATATAGGAACTCTGCAGGTACTATTGGCAACTTTCTACTCCATGGCACAATGGAATGGACCACCGCGAAAATCAGTAGCCTCGTTGATTTCAGATCATAGCCTCCGCCTTCAGAAGCGGAGGACAGAATGCTGCCTCATTGACACTGAAAATGCACTGGTTCCTTATCATGCGACAACCGATTATCAAGCTGGAGAGATTGTTGAGCTTGATCAAAATGAACTATTTTCCAATGGCCAATCATCACGCCTGAAGCTCCGGTGTGGAGACATATTGGTCTTGGATGATCCACAGCAGGGACAGAAAAGCTTCCAAATTCATGAATCTCTTGTGGGAGGGAACTATTATCTCTACAGTGCAGTTTGTCTTGATCATCCCTCACAGTTATTGACTTTATACGTGGGTGCTCACCCATCTAGACTTGAACCTTCTTTGGAGGATATGAGCCTCTGGTACCAAGTGCAACGCCAAACAAAGGTTCTAAACATTTTGAGAAATCAAGGAATCCTGAGCAAGCACTTACCTGAGATTGTTGCTTCTGGTAGGATTTTACATTCTGGAGCATGCAATAAAGAGAGCCCTGGGGGAAGGTGTGATCACCCTTGGTGTGGAACTCCAATACTGGTGACATCTCCAAGAGGGGAGCCACTATCATCTGTGGCTGCTCATGAGGGGTCATTTTCTGCAGATGAAGCCACACGCCTGTGCCGGGATTGTCTAGCTGCTCTAAGAAGTGCAGCCATGGCTAATGTGCAGCATGGTGATATTTGTCCTGAGAACATAATACGTGTTGTCGAAAAACAAGGTGTTAGAAACAAAGGTAGCATGTATGTTCCCATATCTTGGGGGCGTGCCGTGCTGGAAGATAGGGACAGCCCAGCAATAAATTTGCAATTCTCATCATCTCATGCACTTCAGCATGGGAAGCTGTGTCCTTCTTCTGATGCTGAAAGCATTGTATACATCCTGTATTTTATTTGTGGAGGGACTATGTCTCTACAAGATTCTATTGAATCTGCTCTACAATGGAGAGAGAGAAGCTGGGCAAAGCGTTTGATCCAGCAGCATATTGGTCATGTTTCTGCTCTCTTGAAAGCATTTGCTGATTATGTGGATAGCCTTTGTGGAACTCCATACCCTGTTGACTATGATATATGGTTGAAAAGATTGAACAAAGCTGTGGAAGGCTCAGCAGATAAAGGTAAAGGGATTGAAGAAGTACCAATAACATTAAGATTAGAGGATGCTGCTGGGTCTTCAGGAGCTTCTGGCCCTTGATTTTGGTGCTTATTTTACTTTTAGGACTTCAGATTATTAGTGTTATTATTTTGGTTGGTTGGCATTTTCTTCGGCAACGTATATTCTGGAGTGTTTACTGGTTTTTTTGTCTGATTGAAAACCCATAACAAAATTCATGCCTAATACAAGAATATTGCTTTGGAACCTGGAAGCATCCATTGGATTTGGCAAACTAAGAGGTTAAAGCTAGTGCATGTGTACACTTAAAGCTTTAGCTTTTTCCTTTTGGTCGAGGTTGTGATGAAATCCTCAGGTTTCTTCTTTAAAGTTCATTATATTCCAAAAAGCATTGTGTAAGGACACTTATCATCATGTATTACATTCAGAATTACAAAAGAAATTTGCACTTAAATGTAAAATATACAGCATTCCCGTACTGTTAGAATCTTGTTTCCTAACATGACAACTGTTAGGAAATCATGACCAAGGCAAATAAATTGTATATGGTAATATACCATTTGTCTCTGATGATCTCTTTTCTCTATAAGAACTAGGTTTCTTGTCTTTTGTAATTATGAGCATGTTTATGAGCAGACATTAAACTAGCGAAGTGCTTAAAACCTGATTGCTTTGATGTGGGTACCTAACTTTGGGTGAAAAACAAAATTGAATGCACTGAATCTCTTGAAACGAAATCAATATTTCTACCAAATGCTGTCATTATGAAGCATTTTGTGGGGTTTACTTGAACACGGATTTCAGCATTCATGACCCACACAACCTTTGATTTAGTAGGCTTTTCGATCCACAACTTTTTATGCTGCTGACTTCGGTGGTGGTGTTTTGAGAGTGTTTGAACGTTAAGCATAAACATGTATTCTAAATCGATATTTTTGGACATTGATAGCTTCGTCCAGGTGCAGGAATCAACATAGACCTTAATTGGATCAGCAAAAGTAGGATGAAGTCTGGTGGCGGAATTGAAGGTGTTGGTGGTTGTTTGGAATGGATGAAGTGCTTAAGTGGAGAGGCTATAGCTGAGGCGGCCATCCATCAAGGAAGGAAGCTACTATAGGGGTGAATGGGGAAGCAAGGGAATGACTCTCGGTGCAAAGAAAATGGTTGGAAATTGCATCAGCATAAATTCTCTTATATTCCAAAAGTGCTATTACAAGTAAGGCTAAGGTGAATTTATAGGAGATTCACCTAGCCTTGTACGGTGCTGATGAAAGCCATAATTTGTGATGAAAGAGATAGAGTAGAAGTCTTAGACTCACTAGATGTACAAGTAAGTGTTCCTTGAAACAAGAGGAGATATAAAGGTTGCTCAACATAAAGAGTATTTTCTAAAGTTTTTTTATTCAAAAGAATTTCATGTTGGGTGAGCTTGTGGGAGGGAATACTTTTCTCCCACACCTCTTTTTTATTCCTAAGAATCACTCTTGTCTCTTTTTTTTTACTTTTTTTTTTTCTCTCTTCCTTTTCTTGCTCTCGGGTGAGCTTTATTTGTGCTTGATCTTTGGCTACTTGAGAAGGTGACAAAGGATGAAGCACAAACTTTTTGTCATTTTTGTGCAAAGTTATTGTATTGGTGAGACCATGTATCAAATTGTCATGGTCTTCCCAATAGTACATGGCAAGCTTCCATAGGAACTATATCACAAATAAATTCATCTTTGAAGTTCCCTATGGAAATTGCTAGTTTAACTTGAGTCTTGATTGTTATATCCTCATCTTCGTTTAGCCAATGAAGTTTGTAAGGTTTTGGATGGGGTATCACAATAAGATTCAGTTTTTCAACCAGTGCTACAACAATTGTAGCAAGATCCACTATCAATAATGAGAGAACATTATTTTTCTTGAATTTGACATCTTGTGTGAAAGATGTTCTCTTTTTGTGATAAGTGTTATGGGCTTGGTTGACTATTAAACACCCTTCTCACCATGAGAAGTTGACAATCATCCGCAAACACTTCCTCTTTTTCTTTTCTCTCATTTTCACTCTCACTAGTGGACTGCTATAAATGTCACTACACCTTAAAATGATTGTTCTTTTGGTAGGACATTGGGCAGCTACGTGACCCCTACCCATGTTGAGATTGTTGACAACACAAACTCTATATCATACTGGTTTTTTATTATGCCAACTCAGTGCTTAATAACAGTACATATGTTCCAGTATTACATGTTCTTATTCTGTAAAGTTTGTCATATCTGTTGAACATGTTTTGATTGAATTACATTGTATGTTCTTATGCTTGATTAAGTGTTATATTTGTGGAACATGCTTGTATTGAAATGTGAGATAAAATGTTTTTAATCATTACACATTTCTGAAAGAAAAGATCACAGGCACCTTTTGAACTTATATGTGTTGTGACAAAGTTCTAGTCTAGTCGAATACACTGTTAATGGAATCGACTATGCTAAAATCTTTGTACAGATTTTGTGAACATGTGCTGCGTGAGATTTTAAGTTGAAAAGAATTTCAAAGTGATTTTTCGACATTGTGATATGCATATTCGATTGTGTTACTGTTCTGTTTGAAATTCTGTTAAGCCTACGGGCTCCAACGGCTATATTTTCAAAAGTTAGTTTAAATTGTATGACCTGGTCAACTGTAATAAATGAGTCCTAATTTTGTTGACTAAGGAGCCTTTATGTTGACTATCTGTTATAACTGTTTTAATACAATAGATTCTATTAGTAGGCTATTCGACTATGAATCAATTTGATGAAACAGAAAACTATAAATAGACAAAACGCAAATTATTCTATGACTTTTGTGATCTGACATTTTCATTTTCTTGTTTCAGATTGAATTCGTTAGAAGCTCCAAGAATTCTCCAAGAAGACAATGGTGATCTTGCTTGAGAGGAATTCAGAAGAAGTCATTGTTCTCACTGTTTGATCAATATCCTGCAGAGAGGTGCTTCTGGTTTGATCTTGATAGGCTTGGCAACCTGTGAAGTCTGTTGTGATAGACTTGGCATCCTATGAAGAGTGTTGGTGACACGTTGAGGATTGTTCGACGTGAGTGCAGATTGTAGGAGATGGGATTCTTGCTGCAATTTTGGTTTTGTGTGTGCAACTATATTTGGTTTTAGGTTAGAGAGGAAATTTATATTTTTGCGTGGTGCTTCTATAAATTCCTTGTTGTAAAAACCGCAACCATTATAGTGCATTTGCTTCCTAGGTTGGAAGGACACTAGATGTAGGCATTGTTGGCAAAACCAGTATAAACACAGTGTTTGAATTTTCTGATCCCTACACTCTTTATTTTCTAGTCGACTATATCTGTTAGGCAGTCAATTGTGTTTTTCCACTACATTACATTTTCAATATCTTGCATTTCAAGAAAAGATCAAAAACTTTGAATATTTCCTACCAAGATTGCGAAAAGATTTTAATTTTGATTTAACACCAATTCACCCCTCCCCCCTCTTGGTGTAAATAGAAGCCTACCTGTTTCATAACAACCCAAACATTTAAAACACTTGATTTCACTAGTGCGAGTGTGTGAAGAAGATTCGTGTTTGGGCTTTTCCACTATCTTGGCTAGATGTTTGAAAGACTTTTTTCTTTAAAACCTTTTCTTTCAATAGGGGTTTGAACTTGAGCTTTCTTAAAAGAATATTTTCGCAAATTTTGTTGTTCTACCTTGATACACATTTGAACAAGACTATCCAAATCTATATAAGGTAGTAGTTCAACCCGATCTCTGATTTCAAAATTGAGCCCACTCAAAAATCTGGCCATTGTGAGTTCATCTATTTCTTCAATTCTTTCCCTTAACATGTACAACTCCATCTTTTGTCTATATTGTTCTACAAACATATATTTTTCTTGTAATCTTTGGAGCTTATCCATGAGTTCTTTATGGAAATAGGAGGGAATATGTCTTTGTGGTTTTTAGGTGCAAAGTTTAAATTTTTTGTGTTTATGGTTGCTGTTGGGTTATTTTGACTTATCTTTTATACAATGTTTCTTTGACAGTCATGGATTTTATTGCACAACAACCTCAAAACAATGTAAGTAAATGTTGTACTGAAAGTTTTGTAGTTTCTTTCAATAATGTTGGTTAATGGTTGTTTTTGTTGAAAAATATTTGTAGAAATGGATTCAAGGTTTGCAAAGGAGGTCTTCAAGAGATAAAGGGAGCTATCACAAACTTGATCTCTAAATTTTTTTTCTGGATGTTGTCAGGATGAAGTGTATGGAAAATTGGTTTGGTTAAATGTATGATATAATTTCAAAAGGTTGATTGAAATGGGTTATTACCATGACTTTGATCTATGAATTTTTGTACGAACTTTATGAGGAAATACTTGTGAAAATTGATGAATAAATGTTGGATTGATGGTGAATTTTCATTCCACCATGTTGATATACATGTATATGAAGTTTTTGATGGATTGAATTGTGAAATGGATGGAAAATAAGGGAGTTTCAACTTACTTTTTATCAAATGCGAAAATTGTGTGTTTTGGTTCGTTGATGGAATTTGGATGGATGAATTGATGGATGTTAGCAAAATGATGAAGATGAAGTTTTGATGATTTCCAAATCAAGTCAAGATATATCAAGATTCATGAAGATCCTTTGAAGACTTGTTTTTGTTATAAAAAGCTTTTTGTAATAATTGTAGTTTGATGTTTAGAACTTAAATTTGTAGTAGGTTTTGATTCTTGTACCTCTTAATTTATATTTGCTGTTCAGAATAAAAAATGAACGATTTTAATCGATTAAATCAAGTATTAATTGATTAAAACGTTACATGTGCTGAAAACGCAATTGGCATGGAAATAATTGATTAATACCTATATTAATCGATTAATCCTAAGAATAATCGATTAAAGATAGCCGTTGGAGTTTTCTGGTTTTTGGAAACTAGCCGTTGGAGTTTTCTGGTTTTTGAAAACTAGTCGTTGTACTCATTTTAATCGATTAACACTTGTATTAATCGATTAAAAGCGTTAAATGGCCAGTTACGAAGAATGGAAGAGTATTTTCTTGAGTCTATAAATAGGCTCTCCTTATCCATCAACAACAACTCTTCCCTTGTGCTAAACTACTCAGAACTCTTTGAGAATTGTGTGTTCTTGCTCAGCGAAGGAAACTCTTTTCTGTGCTGTTGGTACATTGCTACTACGGTGGCAGAGGAATAACTGGTTCATCCTTGGTGCATCTGAGGAGGTGTGTGGAAGAGGATCATCCTTCATGAAGTATTCGGAGGAGGTGTTTCATCCTTCGTGAACTATTTGGAGGAGGTGTCTCATCCTTTGTGAAGACTCAAAGGAGGTGCAGGTTCATCTCTTGTGGTATCAAGAGAGGTGATTTCTAAATTCTTACAAATTGTTTCTTTGTGAATGTAGTTTGTAATTATTTTGTGATTAGTGAATTGTTTATCTTGATTTGAGATAAGCAATTGGACGTAGGATTGTTAAGACCCAAACCAGTATAAAAATCATCTGTGCAAATTTCTCTCAACCTTACTCTTTTATTTATATTTATTATTTGCGTAGTAAGATAAATTGAGTAGAAATTAAAAGGCACACGTTTATATTAAAGCCCATCTTGGTTTGTTATTCCACACTAACCATTCCGCTGCAGCCGCTCTGACAATTGGTATCAAAGCTTGATTTAATAGTTATTCGAATGGCAGGATCATATCAAACCTTTGGAGAAGGTGCTTGTATCAATAGACCACCTCTATTCACAGGTGAAAATTATGCATTCTGGAAGGTTAGAACACAAATATTTATTGAGTCTATTGATTGTGACATTTTGGATGTTATTGCATTTGGTTCGTTTGTTCCTACTAACAATTTGCAGGAACCAAAGCCCCATATTCAATGGACTGCTGAATAAAAGAGAAGATTTTAAATTGATGTGAAAGTCCGAAACATTATTGCATCTGCCTTAACCGTTGACAAGTTTTAAAGGATCTCTATTTGTAAGACTGCTCAAGAAATGTGGGAAGTGCTGAAAGTAACCTACGAAGGTACAAATGATGTAAAAAGAGCAAGAAAGAATACCTTGATCCAAGAATACGAAATGTTCATGATGAAGCAAGGAGAAACAATATCAGACATTAAAAAACGCTTCACAAACATCGTTAATCATCTCATTGGACTAGGTAAGTCTTTCGAAAATGATGAAATTAATATAAAAATTTTGAAATCTTTAGACAGGTCGTGGCAACCGAAAGTGACTGCAATTTATGAGTCACAAAATCTCAACACAATGACTATGGCGACATTATTTGGAAAGTTGAGAGAGCATGAACTTGACCTTAGAAGACTAGATTCTAGCCTTAAAATCTGAGGTAGAAAGGAGCAAAAACAAAATAAAAGCTGAAGACTCAGAAGATGAAGAAAATTTAAGACTCATGATAAAAAGGATCAACAGGTTCATGAAATCAAAAGACAAAGGAAGATTAAAATTCGAAAAGAAAGAAAATCAAGGATCTTCCTCACACTATGAATGTTATGGTTGCGGAGAAATGGGACACTTAAAAGCGGCCTGCCCAAATCAAAAGAAGAATGAAGAAATAAAAGAGAAGAAAAACTTCAAGAAAAAGAAGGCCTACATCGCATCGGACGATGATAATGAAACAATTTCTTATTTGAACGAATCTTATGAAGAGGCAAACATTTGTTTAATGGCAGACGACGACGCTGGAAGCCAAGTAAGTACATCTAGCGATTCTAATCATTATAGTCAATATAGTGAAAGTGAATTACATAAACTTATGCTGCTTTAATAATAGAATCTGAAAAATTAGATAAAGCTCATAAGAAATTGAAAAAGGATTTCAAAAATCTAAAATTAAATTTTGAAAATACTTTTGAAGAAAATAAAAATTTGAAAAATAAAATTTTATTTTTTGAAAAAGGTAAATATATGGGTTAAATATGTTTTTAGTCCCTATACTTTGGGGTGATTTTGGTTTTAGTCAATTTTCAAACTATGGTACAATTTAGTCCTTCAACTTTAGAAAACTCTGCTTTTAGTCTTTTTTACCAATTTTTTTTAACTTTATTTGTTGTTTCAAGCACGTTTCTTAGTTAACATTGAAGCAAAAATGTGTCAAACACCGTAAACAATCCAAATGCTATAATGAAACGTGTTTGAAACAACAAATAAAGTTAAAAAAAATTGGTAAAAAAGACTAAAACCAGAGTTTTCTAAAGTTGAAGGACTAAATTGTACCATAGTTTGAAAATGGACTAAAACCAAAATCGCCTCAAAGTATAGGGACTAAAAACATATTTAACCCTAAATATATTAGTAGTGATGAATGTGCTTTTTGTGAAAATTTTAAGAAACTACAAAACAACACAACCTTAGGAGAATGCAGTAAAAATAATAAAAATAAGGTTGCTAAAAGTAAGTATGTTCCTAAAATTAAAAATAAACATAATAATACAATCCGTAGAACATGGGTAGAAAAAGGAACAACTTATAGGAACACAAACTTTATATCATGCTTTTATTGTATGAAAAAGGATCATATCTCAAATAAATGTAAACTTAAGCATTTTGGTGTTCCAAGTGGTAGATATGTTTGGGTTGTAAAATGATTTCAATTTTTTTTAATATAACCCAAAGCACAATTTTTAACTTTTTAATTTTTAAAAAAAAAACAAAAAAAACAAAATTTTAGAAAATTTTTATTCCAAACATGTTGTCTTTGATAAAATTATTGACCTTGAGGCAAAACCTCTTGAGTCAATTGAATTAGATACACGTAACAAATGAAGACTTGCATAAGACAACAAATGAAGCAAAGAATGATGACAATCCTTAAGATGAAGATCTTAACAAAATATCATTACGAAATTGGAGTCATATCTAAAGGGGTAAACATTATAAGAGATCTAGGAATTTTAGAAATCTCTTAGAATTGCATTTTTGATCCATTTTGTGCATTTTTGTGCAAATTTGAAAAACTAACCATATTTTTATATGCTTTAAAATTCTTATTTTATATGGTTCAATGTATGATTTTTTTTAAGTTCTTTATCCTAAAATTATATGCTTTAAAATCTCCTATTATGTATGTTTGAATGAATCTTTAAATTTGAAATATATTTAGCTCATATGCATATATGCTTTTATTAAGGGGGAGTATTATCTTAGGGAGAGAACATGAAAACAACTTTTTAATTATGATAAAAAATGGGGAGAAACTATTTAAAGCTTATTATTATTCTCTAATGCTCTTTTCTTCCATAAGTTGTGTTTTTATCCAGAGTATTACTAAAAGCTTTAATTCAAAGGAGTTTTTGATCATCATCAAAAAGGGGAAGAATGTTAGCAAAATGATGAAGATGAAGTTTTGATGATGTCCAAATCAAGTCAAGATATATCAAGATTCATGAAGATCCTTTGAAGACTTGTTTTTGTTATAAAAAGCTTTTGTAATAATTGTAGTTTGATGTTTAGAACTTAGATTTGTAGTAGGTTTTGATTCTTATACCTTCATACTTTATATTTGCTGTTCAAAATAAAAAAAATGCACGATTTTAATCGATTAAATCAAGTATTAATCGATTAAAACGTTATAGGTGCTGAAAACTCAACTGACATGGAAATAATCGATTAGTACCTATTTTAATCGATTAGCAAATTGATTAATCTTACGAATAATCAATTAAAAATAGTCGTTGGAGTTTTCTGGTTTTTGAAAACTAGTCGTTGTACTCATTTTAATCGATTAACACTTGTATTAATCGATTAAAAGTGTTAAATGGCTAGTTACGAAGAATGGAAGAGTATTTGCTTGACTCTATAAATAGGCTCTCCTTATCCATCAACAATGTTGAGATTGTTGACAACACAAACTCTATATCACTCTAGTTTTTTATGATGACAACACATTGCTTAATAATAGTACACATGTTGTTGCATTACATGTTCTTATGCTGTATTGATTGTTATATCTGCTGAACATGTTTGATGTACTGTGTTGTATGTTCCTATGTTGATTGTTTGATATATTTGTGGAACATGCTTACATGCTTATGTGCAATGTGAAATGCTTTATTACATATGTGTTACTGCACATTTTTTAAAGTGAAAAACCACAAGTACTTTCATGAACTTATAACTATGTCACAAAGTTATAGTACAGTCGACTACATTACTAATGGATTCGACTATGCTAAAATCCTTGTATAGATTTTGAGAATCAGTGTTCTGTGATGTTGAGTTGAAAAGAATTTCAAAGTGTTTTTACATATGTTAGTCGACTTTGTCTGGTTTACATTCAACTATGTTTTTTATATGATTTGGAATTCTGTTATGCTCTTGCGCTCCAACGGTTATATTTTTAAAAGTTAGTTGAGCATTGATGACTTGGTCAACTGTATTAAATGTGTGTTGATTTTGGTTGACTGAGAGCTACTATGTTGACTGTCTGTTATAACTGTAATAATATAGTCGACTGAATTAATAGCCTATTTGACTGAGAAACAATCTGATAGACAGAAAACTATAAATTGGCTGAACATGAGTTGTTCAGAGAATTTTGAGGATCTAACACTTTCATTTTTGTTTCAGATTGAATTCTCTATGATAACAACTCCAAGAATTCTCCAAGAAGATCGTGGTGATCTTTCCTGAAGGAGATTCAAAGGGAGATGGCTTGCGCACTCATTGTCTGATCAAATACTGCACAAAGAAGGTGTTTCTGGGTTGATCACTTCAGGCTTGACATCCTATGAAGACGGTTGAATTGGACTTGTTGTGATACAGGGGTTTCACATTGAGGATTGTTCGACGTGGTGTTCAGATTACAGGAGAGGGGATTTTTGCTGCAAGTCTGGTTTTTGTTATTGCAGCTATATTTTGGTTTTGGATTAGAGAGGAGATTTATATTTCTGACGTGAGGTCTTCTATAAATTCCTTGTTGTAAAAACCGCAACCATTATAGTGCATTTGCTTCCTGGGTTGGAAGGACACTGGATGTAGGCATTGTTGGCCGAACCAGTATAAAAATCAGCGTTGATTTTCTCTATCCCTGCACTCTTTAATTCCAGTCAACTTTACTTTTCATGCAGTCAACTACATTTTTTCGCTACATATAAATTTTCATTACTTGCATTTCAAGAAAGTTTATAAAGCTTTGTACTATTGATCAAAGATTGCGAAAATAATTTCTTTTTGAAACATCACCAGTTCACCCCCCTCTTGGTGTAAAAATGAAGCCTACTTGTTTCCCAACAAACAACAACTCTTCCCTTGTGCTCAAATACTCAGAACTCTTTGAGAATTTTGTGCTCTTGCTCAACTAAGGAAACTCTTGTCTGTGCTGTTGGTACATTGCTACTACGGTGATGGAAGAATAGTTTGTTCATCCTTGGTGCGTCTAAGGAGGTGTGTGGAAGAGGATCATCCTTCGTGAAATATTCGAAGGAGGTGTTTCATCCTTCGTGAAGTATTCAGAGGAGGTGTCTCATCCTTTTTGAAGACTCAAAGGAGGTGTAGGTTCATCTCTTGTGGTATCAAGAGAGGTGATTTCTAAACTATTACAAATTGTTTCTTTGTGAATGTAGTTTGTAATTTTTTTGTGATTACTGAATTGTTTGTCTTGATTTGAGATAAGTGACTGGACGTAAGATTGGTAAGATCTGAACTAGTATAAAAATCATCTGTGTAAATTTCTCTCAACCTTACTCTTTTATTTATATTTATTATTTGCGTAGTAAGATAAACTGAGTAGAAATTAAAAGGCACACCTTTATATTAAAACCCCTCTTGGTTTGTTATTCCATGCTAACCATTCCGCTGCAGCCGCTCTGACAATGGATTGTACGGAAGTCTTTGGTAAGATGGAAATATGGTGAGTTAACCATCAAGATTTTGATGTTGTAAAAAGTTTGTGTGGAAAATGATAAATCCAAAGGTGTATTTTGGTGAGTAAAATTGATGATAAGTTTTTGGGAAATTCACTTGAGTATCGTGCTATTTCAAATCTTATTTTATGATTGATGAATGTTTGATGTGTATAAACTATTTTCGGATGGATTATGCACATATTTTGGGTTGCTTGAGCGCTGGAAAATTGTGCAGAAAAAACTAGTTTGTGTGTGACTAAAAGAGTTGGTTTTGCATGAGAAAGTGGATATGTTGGTGTCTATGATGATTATGATTGATTGTGGAGTGCTTTTGAACTCCAAATATGTTTGAAAACATGATGGAATTGATGAATCTAAACTGGAAATCGAGATTGTGCGAATCTGGGCGAATCTGTTTGTTGTTGAGGGGCTTGGTTGCTAAGTGTGTGCAATTGAGCGCCCAATGTCCATTCCTAGATCATTGGGTTTGATGACATAATTAATGCTGACTTTGTGAGTGGAATTTAATGTCATACAATGTAGTTTGGCACAATGTAGATGGTGTATTATAAATGTTTTGACACACACATTTTTTCGTAGTTGTTTGTCCCAATTATCCATGACGTACATTGGTGGTGCTACGCTGTGAAGATTCCATCGATGGAAATGTTTGCACTGGACTCTGTGGGCCACAATAGAAGAGAACGTAAAAAGATTAACACTCTAATTGTAAGTCTTGTAATTGATCGATCTACTTCGTATTTGTAAATTGTTTTAGTAGTTTGGAAAGTAAAGTTCAGTTTGTTATTTTGCAGGCCCATTGTTGAAAATAGAATGTCTTAGTTTCAATATCAAGAGGGGGTGAATTGGTGAAACACAAAATCAGAGTCTTTTAAAAAAATATTTCGTAAAAGGATCATCTTTCAAAAGTTTCTTGAAACGCACGAAATCAGATTTTTCAAATGCAACGGAATATAGTTGACTACGTGAAAAGTAAAGTGGACTTTGAAAATAAAAGTGCAAGGATAGAGAATTCAAATGTAGGTTTTTATACTAGTTCGGCCAAACTGCCTACATCCAGTGTCCTTCCAATCCCAAGAAGCAAATGCACTATAATAATAAGGGTTTTTACACCAAGGCTTCTATAGCGACCTCCACGTCAAAATATAAAACACCTCTCTAACCTTCTCACCAAAATATAGGCATATACAAAACAAAGAACAACGACAAGATGTCCCCTCTCCTGCAGTCTTTAATCCTTTGAATAATCCTCAAAGTCCAGAACGTTGCACGTCCTCTTCCTGTAGTCACAACCGGGCAACAACAATCTTTACAAGATTGAGAGAAAAAGTTGATCACATATCAGACACCTCTTGATGGCAACCCCCTTAGGGACTTCCCATCCAAAGAAGTAACAACTTAAGCTAAGACTAAAGAAAGGGAAGTAGAATAAAGATTTCTAAAGCTCTTTCCTTATTTAAGTCTTAGATAGATTCTCTTTAACTAGGGACTTCCCATCCAAAGAAGTAACAACTTAAGCTAAGACTAAAGAAAGGGAAGTAGAATAAAGATTTCTAAAGCTCTTTCCTTATTTAAGTCTTAGATAGATTCTCTTTAACTAGGGACTTCCCATCCAAAGAAGTAACAACTTAANCTANGANTAAAGAAAGGGAAGTANAATAAAGATTTCTAAAGCTCTTTCCTTATNTAAGTCTTAGATAGATTCTCTTTAACTAAATGCATTTACATTGTTTTGTAGACACTAATAAAGGTTGGAAAACATGTCTATGCATCTTAAGAAGGTTTCCAAGCAAGGGAGAACAAAGGAGGCAAAGAAGAGTGGCAATTAAGTGACTTCCGGATTGGGCAAAGCAGCCAGCACTCAACGGAGCTTGTTCTACCACTCAGCGGCAACAGGTCAACTTAGTTCTTCATGCACATGTTAAATGTGTTTCGCCTGGAAAATGCAACCCACACTGGCTAGCTTCGTCAGCACATGTCATTTAGCATTTGAGTAGCTTCCCTTGAACGATTCAGAGTTTCTCTCCATCTATAAAAGAGAGCTTTGATCCTTTGTAAAGATTAACTTGAATTCCATAAAGAATTACTGCTGAAATTAGCCTAGCATCTTTGCTTCAAGTTCAACCTTCTATTGCTTAAGAACTTCTTCATCCAGCTTCCTTCCCCTTTGGAAGGCTTTCTAAGTTTGAGAAACCTCACACACTCACCAAACCTCCACTGAACCAATTCACAAACAATTGGCGTGCACCATAGAATTCCTTCATTTCTCCATTCTGTTGCCTTCTATTGATTCATGGATCCGTTTCTTCTTGAAGATAGAAGTCGCTTCCATCACCTCTAGTGTAGGTTGATCAATCAGTCAATGTGCGCAAAATCTTGCTTGTCAAGCAATCACCAAAGAATGAACACCTCGATCTTCTTGATGAATTCTTGGAGCTTTCCTATGTTTTGCAAGAGAGCAATAATCTGAAACAATACAATCAAATCGTTACAATCACAAAAGTCTCTACAGAATTCAAATTCGAGTCTATATATAACTTTTCATAAAACTGACACTCCTAAGTCAACTTTTCTACTAATAGAGTCGATTATACTCAGACAGTTACAACAGTTAGTAGCAGTCAAACAAAATTAATTGATTACGCATTTAATGCAGTTGACTCACAATCAATGCTTGGTCAAACAAATTAAAATATAGCCGATAAACATGACAAGCAATAACAAAATTTCAAAACATAACTAATTAAGTCAAGTAGCTTGAGCATATAGTCAACTATACAACAGTCAAATGCATAGTTTTGAAAAACTTTCTTTCCAAAAATACTCACAACACACTTTGAAAAAGTTTGTGCAAAGCCGCGAATTTTAATCGGCTTACTTCATAATGAAGTTGACTTAAAACTGTTGTTTTGCCACACAATTTTAGTTTAACAAAAGTGCATGTGGTTTTCCTTTTCCAAAACATTTGTTATGCAATCACAAATAAGATCTCATGTAAAACACAATGTGAATTGCGGCAAGGACAGAAACAACACCAACATGTTCTCGTATATAGTCATAAACTTGAAAGTACTGAACATGTAACACATATAAACATGCGTTATTAATTATGTGTTGTCATCATAAAAAACCAGAAGCTCTCTGAGATTGTAAGGTTTGGCTAAACCAATGCTCCCCCTATCAATAATCTCAACACCCATAATCTTGAATTGTCTTTTAGACATTTGTTCAATAGTTATGAAGACAACAAACCGTCCTTGCGGTCCAATACGTGCACACTTCAATACAACTGAACTCGTAAGTTTTTAATTTGTGCTTTTTTATTATAATATTTCTTTGTTTGATTGAACTAGTATGACATAATTTGTATTTTGGAATTTGTTTGATGTAGATATGATTGTGGAGTTATTGCTTTCAAATTTATGAAGTTGTGGGATGGTGTTGAGAAATACGAAGGGAAAACAATGCCCAATTACACAAGTGTAAGTTATCAAACTTTTGATGCTTTGGACCTTTGATTCAACATTGATATTTTATTGATATTGTGAGCATTTTTTTTCTTTACAGAAGGAACTACAAGAGGTTAGGGAGAAGTATGTTTGTGATTGGATTTTGGATGTTGACAATGTGCAAAGGGATGAAGTGTTGCAAGTTTAGGGTTGTTGTAGATGTTGTACAATACATATTCTTGTAATGTGATTTATGGTTTTTTTAGAACTGTTTTAGAATGTATTGATTAGGTCTGAATGTACATGTTTTTTGTTACAAATTATTAAAGAAATGTATTCCTTACACTTATTGATAATGAAATTTGAAGATAAGAATGATCATTGTGCTATTTTTGGTGTTCATTATCAAAGGGTTGAATAAAACAATGTGGTATGTACAAGGTTGTATGTTGATTAAATGTTGAAAATAAATTATTCCGCTTAAGCACTAAATGGCATGAACTTTGTTGACCAACATGTGCAAAATATTTACCTTAAGTATCATAATCATTGCCTGAACAGAACTTGTATGTCTAGTAAGTGGTAAAAAATAAATTTTTTACTTCAAAATCAATGGCATTTTCAAAGTTGACCTGTCTGTGCAAAACCTTTGCCTAAATTCTCCACTTATTTAGCCTTTGGTACCAAGACAATTTTCGCACCATGAGTTTTACAAAGAATGGTTCCTTAGGAATGAAGTTTGATATAATTGTCATAATGAATGCCTGAACATCAATTATATGTCCAATAAGTCTTAAAACAAAATTTCACTTCAAAATCAATGACATTTTCAAAGTTAACTTGTCTGTGCAAAACCTTTGCATAAACTTCCCATTTATTTGGCATTTGCTACCAATGCAGTTTCTGCACCATGAGTTTTACAAAGAATGGTTCATTGGAGATGGAGTTCGATATAAATGTCATAATGAATGTCTGAACATCAATTGTATGTCCAATAAGTCTTAAAAAAAATTGTTCACTTCAAAATCAATGGCATTTTCAAAGTTGACTTGTCTATGCAAAACATTTGCCTAAACTCCCTACTTATTTGGCCTTTGCTACCAATGCAGTTTCTGCACCATGAGTTTTACAAAGAATGGTTCCTTGGGGATGGAGTTCGATATAAATGTCATAATCAATGCTTGAACATCAATTGCATGTCCAATAAGTCTTAAAAGAAATTGTTCACTTCAAAATCAATGACATTTTCAAAGTTGACCTTTATGTGCAAAACCTTTGCCTAAACTCTCAATTTATTTAGCCTTTTCTACCAATGCAATTTTTGCATCATGAGTTTTACAAAAAATGATTCATTGGGAATAGAGTTCGATATAAATATCATAATCAATGCCTGAACATCAATTGTAAGTCCAATAAGTCTTAAAAAAATTTGTTCACTTCAAAATCAATGGCATTTTCAAAGTTGACCTGTTTGTACAAAGCCTTTGTCTAAACTCCCCACTTATTTGGCCTTTGCTATCAATGCAGTTTTTCTGAGTTTTGTTTATACGTCACAGATTGATCTTCAAAAACAAGAAATATACCTTCAATATACCTACGGGACCATAGTTCAAATAAGTGGGGACTTACATTATGAGTTCTGAACAACAAGGTAGATTGATTTCTAAATAAAGCTTTCCAACTTCAAATATTAAGTATCATGTTCGAACACCTTTAACTTCAACAAGGAGGGTCTATCATGATCAAAACATACAACCTAAGTCACAAAGTGATCTTCCAAAACAACAAATAGACCTAAGGGACCATAGTTCAAATAACTGGGGACTTGTGTTATGCCTTTTGCACACCAGGGAGTTTAACCCAATTTTATCTCTTTCTAAACTCTGGTATTCGATTACACCATGGTGGTAATCGATTACCATAGACTTTAATCTAATTTCAAGGATTTGTAATCCATTACACGATACCTGTAATCGCTTACCACACACTTTTGTTTCTAATTTTAACTTCCTCTAATGATTTACGGTCTTAAAAAATCAAGTACCATTTCCACACTCTATTAATTTCAACAACCATGCTCTAAGATCAACAAAACATGCTTCAACTACACCTTCGGGACCAAAGTTAAAATAACTAGGTATCATGTCCATACAAACTTCATTTCAACAACCTTGGTCTATCATCAACAATAACATAGACCTTAAGTGACATAATACCAAACATGAACATAAAAGACCTCCTTATTTGGTTAGCCAGCTAGCTTGAAGTAACTGGGTAACAACTTTAATTCATGTCGACAAACATAAAACATAAAACAAATTCATTCAACCACTTTCACATAATGAAATTCAATTTAAATTAATGGGAAAGAACAATTCTTTGTGCATCAACATATTAACTAACAGTTACATTTCCTATTGTACTTGAATATCGTCAACTGAAGTTCTTAACATTTATAAACCATTACAAATTATTCAACTACTTATTATTTTCTTCTATCATTGTTAAAACTCCGGCAAGTGTACCAAATCGTATCAAGTAATATAAATGGTAAGACCGAGTATCGTTTTCCCTAGAGACTTATTGGCCTAAACAATCATGTGATTTGTTGATTATTTAAGACTTGAGAAACGAAAATAGGTGTTTATAATGCAAAACAGAAAATAAGCATGCATGCAAGTATTGATCAATTGACCAAGAAAATACGCAGGTGAATTATATGGATGAATTATGTTGTTGGGGTTTCCGACTTTATCCTATCCACTCCCATGTATTTACGAATTCTACTCCTTCATTAATGTCAATGTCTCGGTGAAGAGATCATACTCCTAATTACTAGTTTACAATGTCTTGTCTCTCTAGCAATTGATCATGCATTACATTCGCACAAAATCTTAAAGTAAATTGGTCCTCCTATCCCTATGTCTAGGTAATATTGCTCCCGAGAGAATTCCCTCATGTATAGATTTCCCCGTATGTGTCCATATTGACAAAATCAATGATCATGCAATTGAATGAGTTAAACAAAGCATGCATTGAGTATAGAGGAAAACCCTTACAATTAATGAAGTAAAGCATATAAATTAAGAAACAATTCAATACATGAGAGTTTCAAAGGATTACATTGTTTCCCTAACAACAATGAAGGTTTATTTCACCATAGACATGGTGAAACTAGATGAAAATAATGAAAAGAATGAAAGATAAAACCCTAGAATTTGTAGATTGGAGCTTCCGCATTATAAATTCGCCTCCAAGGGGTGAAGAGAGTGTTTTTGCGTCTCCTACCAAAAGATACCCTCTCTAGGTCATGCAAATCAATATACAGTTCATAAAAATTAGCAGAAACTGGCCCAGGCCCAAGAGACTGGCGCTCAGCGTTGGATTACCGCTCAGCGGTAGGCGTGATACTCATAAATGTCGTTCAGCGTTGTCACCCAGGCGCCTGGCAGTGGCTTCTCTGAAGAGGCTGAAGCTCATCGGTAAAAGTGCCTCTCAGCGGTGGCTGCGACACTTAGATTTCCCCTCAGCGTTGGCGCTTAAGCGTTGTCAAGAGAACTCCTCCACGTGGTTGGCGCTTAGCGGTGGAATTACGCTGAGTGGTGGCTGCGATTCCTCTTTTAAGTACTTTTCCTTCTTCTCTTGAGTCTAACTCCTTAGTACTTCAGCTTCTTTTATCCAATTCATGTTTATTCCTACTAAATCAAGGAACACCAAGCATAAAACTAAGAAACCACCTTTAACTCTCTTATTCTCTAACTTAAGCAAAAATGCATGATTTCAAGCTAGTTTCTAAGTCATAAAGGGTGTGCTTAGTGTCAAAATCAAGTATAAAAATAACTATTTTTCAACAGTTATCAACCATCTACAGTAAATGGAGTTCTATTCGCCCGACTCTTGAACCTTCTTCGGGGTACAACCTTCATTCAATCATACATTGTGCTTTGCTTCATTTCATCCTCACGTCCAAACCTCAGGGTTTACAACTGATGTTGAACAGGCGTACTTTGACAAGGATCTTCACTTCCACAAAACGCTTTCTACCGAAACTTCTGACCTTTATCTTTATTTTTGGCTTCAACCAACATTCTTAAATGATGAATACTACTTTGCATGTTGGCAATAACCCACGTTTGTTCTTCTACAACACGAATTATTTTCTCCTTATCTCCTTTATTTTGTTTGTTAAATGGCACACCATATTTTTGAACAACTTCTTTCACCATACCATAAAAAAAAACTCTTCTTTCTACTCCCCAACATCAACAACAACCTGAAAAAATGAACAAAGTTCATTATATAAAACACGAAATAAAAAATTGATTGCACCACACATTCCTCAATCAGATTCACCCAGATTCGCACAATCTCGAATTTCAGTTCAGATTCATCCATTCCATCATGTTTTCAAACATATTTGAAGTCCAAAATCACTCCACAATCAATCATAATCATCATAAAAACCAACATATCCATTTTCTCATGCAAAACCAACTCTTTTAGTCACACACCAACAAGATGTTTCTGCATAATTTTCCAACACTCAAACAACCCCAAAAATGTGACAAATCTATCTAAAAATAATTTATACACATCACTCATTCATCAATCATAAAAAAAAAAGATTTGAAATAGCACGATACTGAAGTGAATTTCCCAAAAACTTATTATCAATTCTACTCATCAAAATACACCTTTGGATTTATCATTTTCCTCACATAAACTTTTTACAACATCAAAATCTTGATGGTTAACTCACCATATTTCCATCTTAACAAAGATTTCCGTGCAATCCGTCAATTCATCCATCCAAAATCCATCAACCAACCAAAACACACAATTTTCGCATTTGATAAAAAGTAAGTTGAAACTCCCTTATTTTCTATCCATTTCAAAATCCAATCCATCAAAAACTTCATATACATGTATATCAACATGGTAGAACGAAAATCCACCATCAATTCAACATTTATTCATCAATTTTCACAAGTCTTTCAAATCAATGTTCACACAAAAATTTTAGAAATCAAGTTTGCATTAGCTCCCCCTACCTCTTGAAGTCCTCCTTTTCAAACCTTGCATCCATCTCTACAAATATTTTTCAACAAAAACAACCATTAACCAACATTATTGAAAGAAACTACAAAATTTTCAATACAACATTTACTTACATTGTTTTGAAGTTGTTGTGCAATGAAATCTATGGCTAGCAAAGAAACATTGTTCAAAAGATAAGTCAAAATAACTCAATAACAACCACAAACACAAAAAATTGAAACTTTGCACCCAAAAACCACAACATCCCCTAAATGCTAAAAGAATTTTAAAAACAACCGAAACCCACCAAACAAGTTGAAAGGATTACCAAAAGGAACGACGACAAGCTTCAAAATCACGTTAATGCTGGTCTCCACGTTCGTTGATGGTTTGAAACAACGAAACGGCAACGGGCAACGCTTCAGTGAACGACAACGATCCCTTGAATGCTCCTTTGTCAGTGAACGACTCTAGTTGTGATCAAAGGAGGTTTGTGGGCGGGAGAACTTTCTCTCTCTCTCGTGAGTTCTCTCTCATAAAAGAGATTTGGAAATTTTGAAACCCCAAAAATGTAGCCCGCTAAATTGAAACCCTTGCAACCCTAATTGCCAAGCATTTCTAAGTCATTTTAAATTTTTTTAATCCTTTCTACATGGACCAATCATATAATGACATGGAGATAGTGTTAAAAGTTTGTCAAAAAAATGTGTCAAAGTATCATTATCCTAAAAGTAAATTTGGTTGTTAAATTAGAATCGCTTTTACTTCCAGCATCCGACTATTTCTTAATGTACGTTTACTTTTTTTTTTAAATGACTATTTCGCCTTTGTAATTGTGACTTCTGGATTACAATTTTCTCAAAGCTTTGAAGAACTTGGAATAAATTTGCAAAACAATGTTTGGAAAACATTAAATGTATTATAGAAAAAAAAAAATTGAAATAGGAATTTTGGAACAAGTTTTTTGCAACGCATGTAATACTTTGGAAACAAGATTTTTGGAACACCTCTCTCCTGAAATGCATTTTGAAAAGAAATTTTCGGAACACATGAAATAAGTTTTAGAAAAAACTTGCAGCAATGGCGTGTGGTAGAACGAATGATTGAGATGGGACCCAAATAAGCAAATAATGAAGGAGAATGCATTTATGCACTTCAAAAATTAATACATTTCGGATTGTAAGATTGTATTTTTAGATTTGAAATTACAAAATTTCAAATATGTTATTTTTCAAATATTATTCAGATTATACAATTCGAAAAAGTGTATTTTAGATGATAAATTTAAAATACATTTAAAAATAATATATTTTGGATTGTATAATTCTAAATGTATTTACAGATCTAAAACTGTATTCTGAATTACATACCATAATGTAATAATTTTTTAAATATATTACAAATTATGCATTCCGAAATATATTTTTGAATTTGGAATTATATTCTAAATTAATCTGGAATGCATTCAAAAATAATAAACTTAGTATTTCCATATTAAAAAATAATTTAGGTTTTCATTAATTTTTTCATTATGAATAAAATGGTCATTTCATAATATCTATAGGAAGAAAACATGGAGTGCAGGAAGCAATGATCAATTGACTACATTTTAGAGTTTTGGTGAGCCAGCAAATTCTCTGGGCCTCTTCACGGAAGATTGAGCCGTTTTGAACGAGGACTACTTCGGGTGTTGCTCCCTACACCTCCCCAAGTGGGACCTGTACCTCCCCATTAATTTAATTTATTTCAAAAATATTCTACACCTCCCCACTATTTTCTTTATTCCAAAAATACCCTACACCTCCCCACTATCCTTAACAATCTTTCTCTTTCTCTCTCTACATTAATGGATTCACATGGTTCAGATTTGAATTTGTAACATACTACAAAATATATAAAATTCAGAGGAAACTTCAATATTACTACTTCTAACATTTCCATTTTATAAAATTAAAAGTTAGATGCAAATACAAAATAATAAACATAATAATATTAATAAGAAATAATGATATATTATTATTATTATATACTAACTTCATAATGACAAAAAAATTAAATAAATTCTAAATCTTTAACAAATAACTTTTTTATATATTTTAAGTATTTAATAATATTTTTATATTATTTATCTAATAAATTAAATATTTTATTCAAGTTATTTGAGTCAAACATGTTGATGAGTTAAAACATAATATAACGTTAAAAATTATAGATATTATATGTAAAAAAAACACACATATATATAAACATTTTTCTAGAAATTTAGAACAAAATTTTACNATTTATTAAGTAATTTGAAAAGAAAAAAATATATTCAACAGCGAAAATAAGATTGAATCAAACTTATTTAAGAAAATATATCACAAGTTCAAATTTGAGTCATGTAAATGCTAGCCATGTAAATGCTCAATTAATGTAGAGAGAAAGAGAAAAATGGTTAAGGATAGTGGGGATGTGTTGGGTATTTTTGGAATAAAAGAAAATAGTGAGAATGTGTAGAATATTTTTGAAATAAATTAAAATAGTGGAGAGGTACAGAACCACTTGGAGAGGTACAGGACCCACGAGGAGAGGTGGAGGAAGCAACACCCAAACATAAATTATATTAAAAGAGGTTGAAAATGAATTTTATCTTATTCTTTCCCTCAATTTTTTTATTCAATTTGATTAAACAGAGCTCGAGACTAGACGATGTTATAAAATTTGTAGGTTTAGTATATTAATTTTATTATTATGTATTGTTAAATTATAAAATAGAAGAAGTATAATTAAGTAAGGATTTGTGTTTACTATGAACAATAAAAATAGTTAAATTATATGTAAACATCAAAATAAAAGGTAAGCACACAGGAGCTTTTTAAGTAACCGTGTAACTACTAACTTTTAAGTTTTACCATTTATATTGTTGTATGGCCTAGATTTATTATTTGCAAATCCTTAAAATAAGATTGTCCCTGTATGTTTTTAACTACTTTTTTGTTTAATTCAAGGAGCTAAACTAGAGAAAAGAGAAAAAGAAAATTATTAATATGATAGATAAATAAATATATAGAAAAATGATATAGTAAGTTTTGTAGAAAAGTATTGTGTAAATGACAACTATTCAAAGAGTTAATATGATTATAATTTTTACAATTTAGTGTATAGTCTTTATATTTGTTTCTTTTTTTAAATATCTATGACCATTTAATAATAACGTGACATGCATCTAAATAGATATGCATATTATCCACTATTTGTGGTAGGGAAAACTTTTAAACATTTATAATATAAAATTTTAAAAAAATTAAAAAGGCTAAAAAAAACAAGAGATTTAAAACATATTAAACTTTTCTTTAAAGAATACTTTGGAGCATTTGTTCTCTTCCTCTCTCAAGAATAGAGATCCAAAGTAAGTGAACAATTTGTCGTAATAAACTTTAAAGAATTTACTATAATGTATCTCATATTTCAGTACTTTTTTTTTGTTTAAAACTATATTAATAAAATATTTTTTTGTTTTCACTTTTGATTTAAATTTATAATGTAATTCAGCTAATTTATTTTCATTTTTCATTTGAAACATGAATAGTGGACATCCTGGATATAGTATTTTTCGTTTGTGGTACGAAAAAAATTCTTCATTGAGTAGAGCTTGAAGAAAAATCTTTTAGTGGCTACCAATTCAAAGAAGAAAAGAGAATTTGCAACGTAGTGTATTTTTTTATTTCTTTCAACTCAATTATATGTTTCTTGATTTTTTTTCTTCATAATTTTGATAGTTTAATATATTTTTATAGGTATTATTAGTATTTTAGGGCCATTTACTTTAGGATAAATGACTAAATTGACTCTCAATTGTATTCAAAGTCATGATTAAAGGAAGAAAATATACATTTCAATATTTAAAATGTGTAAAAAAAATCCTATAATTAGGCTCAATTAATAAGTTCTGTAGGATTATTTTATTACTAAAATACAATTTTAAAAGTTGAACCGACTGTAAATCACATAAAGCTATATAATATATATTAGGAACAAACTTGCATTTTTTTTTTACCAGAACTAAATTAGATTTTTCGTTCTTTAAAATTCTAAATTAGCTCACATGTTAGACTAACATATTAATCATTTATCTTTTATTTTTCTGAAACTATGTGTATAATTTCAGCTTTGTTGTATATTTACTTAGTTATCATTAGATTGTGAAATGAGCATATTATTAAATTATGGATTGACTCCATATGAAAATTTTCAATTTGATATTAGCATGCGTATTAATGATTTAGTTTGAATTATTATAGTTTGAATTGTTTTGATTTATTTGATGGTTTGTAATTTATTATGTAAAAAGTGTTATGGAATATCACTTAGTAATGAATATAATATAATGTATAAAATAGGTACCATACAATAAAAAAATTATATGATTCTATATCATGACTATTATGATAATAATGAAGAAGAAATGAGATTTAATATAATATAGTTTATTTATAACCAAACTAGGTTGAAGAATCAAAAGTCATTATTTATGAATAAATATGACAAATGAAATTATTTAAATTTTTAAAATTAAATACATTTGTTGTTCTTGTATAAATATGATTACTTATAAGTTAAGCTATCCAATTTGACTTTTTAGGTCACAATTCAGAGTGTGTGAAATTTTTAACATAACCTTAAAATTAAATTAATTTAAATTAACAAAATCTTGATTTTATTTATCGATGTAAATTTTGTTTTGGTTTTATTTACTTGACTTTAAAGTTAACAAATATTTTTATGATTTGGTATGTGGAATTCATGCGTTACTTTATTCCTACGTTTTTTCATATATGGTTTTGAACCTAATTTCCATTATTGGTCGTGAGCAGAGTAGTTTTAACATCCTTTATAAGAAACATATAAATTATAACAAATTTGCATATTCTCGCGAATAAATAAGACATAATTTAGCAATAAAAAATTCAAAAGGCTTGCTCTTCAATTCAGATTTCACAACTTGCAAGTATCCGATTCTCTCCTTCCTTTCAAAACCTTATTATGGTGACTAAAACATGGTTTTATTTAAAATATTTTGCCTAATAATTTTGAGAGTTAAAATAATATATTTATATTAAACGTTGTTTTAAATGTAACACCTTAAAAGTAGAATTTATCTATTAATAGATTGGGTAAAGAGATATAAAAACATATATAATGTAGTAACAGTGTTTTTCAAAAAGTTTCCATATTATTTTGGTCTTTGTTGAATTTGTTCAATGTGATTTGCTTTTTTTTTCTTATTAATAAAATCTAATTTTTTGTAAATTTTTGTTAATTTAGTTATTTTTTTTAACAATGTTTTAAACCATGATATAGCACGTCATGAGCTTTTTTGTTTTATTATTTTTTATTTATAATTTTTTTTTAATTTTTTTCTTAAATTAAAAAATATATATTTGTATGTCAACTTAGCATCGTGTCATGTATTAAGTCAATATTAATGTTATGTGTCAAAATCATATATTTAATTTAGTCTGAATATTCGTTAATTTTATTCAATTCAATCTCCTCTTCAAATTAAGAACAAATTTAATTTTTATATAAATGTTATATTTAAGCTTTTATTAAAATTCACATATATACCAAATATTTCTTTCGTTATTTTTAAACCAACTCTAACTTTGTTATTAGAATATAATTATTAGATCTATGTTTTATTTTTGCCAAAATGTAAAAAGTAGAGTTAAACTTGATTTAAAAGTAAGGTTAGAAATGCTTTAAAAAAAATAGGGTTAGAGTTAGTTTAAAATTAGAACGAAAATTCTTCATTATTTTTAAACTAACTTTAACTCTATTTTTTACATGTAGAAAAATCAAACATAAATCTAATAATTATATTTTAATAATATAGTTAGAGTTGGTTTAAAAATAATAAAAGAAATATTTAATAAACATGTGTATTTTAATAAAAATTTAAGTATTATATTTATATAAAAATTAAACTTGGTCTCAATTTAGAAAGAGACTAAATTAAACAAAATTAATGAAAATTAAGTTGCACTGAACAAAATTAACAAAAATTGTGACTAAATTGAATATAAGAAACTGACATGTGGCACTTATATTGACGCACGACACTGACACTAACTTACATGACACATGACATTGACAGTGTCACGTGACACTGCCACATGACACGATACTGATTTGATGTGAACTTTTATTTAAATTATGAAAAAGTTAAAAAAAAAAAAACATGAATTGACACATGACATATACGGTTCACATTTCGTTAACGATTTAAACATCGTTACCAAAAAGAATCAAATTAACCAAAATTTACCAAAATTGGGATCTTATAGAACATGCGAAAAAAAAAATGGCACACGAACAAACTCAATGAAAATAGGGACCAAAGTAGTATTTAAGCCTATTCCAAAAGAAGTAATTTGTTTACATAAGTTAGACCAAATAGACAAACTTTACTACATTATACACAATGTATAAATATTAGTCAAAATTAGAGACTCCCCACTAGAACCATCCATCTTATGATCGATTCTTGCTCTTACATGTAAGTTCTTTTGCGCACACCAATATGATGATCATTACACAAAAAAGAAATATAAGTAAGCACAAACAATAAAAGGGTAAGCTAATTATAATTTGAACATACATATATTTTAAATTTATAAAATAAAGCAATCCTTATTACTTGAAACACCAAACCATGCATTTTACTTTAAAACAAACAAGTCATATACATGATATACTATTCTAGACTCAATATCTAGATTTATGAATTGACTTAGACACAATAAGTTGTGCATCTATCATATAATAGTGAAATAAAGTATAAGATCGGTCATACCAAACTGCTTATTCTTAAACCCCTTATTATTAAGGTATATTTAACACAAGGGAGATTAATCTCATACATATTTTTCACTATATTCAACATAGTATCTAGAGCCTAAGGTTCTTTTAAGAAAAAGTTTATGTTGCATCTGCCATTACACCTGCCGCTGCTAGCGACGACATCGTCTACCTCTGTCGGCGGCATCATCACACTAGTAAAAAAATGATCTTTTACCGCGCACATTATGCTGCGGTTCAATAGAAACCGAAGCATAATATTATGCGGTGGCATTTTTGAAATTATATCGACAGTATGGGTCGCGGTTCTACGAGGAATCGCGGCCTATTCCCTCTGCAAAATTCTGACATTCCCCAAAAGCAGGTCTGAAAAAAAAATTCAGGGGAATATACCGCGGTTCTGAGGGGGACCGCGGTATATTCTCCCGGAAAAAAAAAATTTAGGAAAAGCAGTTCTGAAAAAAAATTTCAGGGGAATATACCGCGGTTCTGAGGGGAACCGCGGTATATTCCCCCTGCAAAAAAAAAAATTCAGGAAAAGCAGTTCTAAAAAAAATTTCAGGGGAATATACCGCGGTTCTAAAAGACACAGGAACAATGTCATCATCTTCCTTCTTCTTCACGCGCAAACAGTTTCAGAGCCTCCTTCGTCACGTGATCCTCTGCTTCCATTTTCAATCATTTTTCACCGTTTAAACCCATTTTTGTTCGGTGCCGTGGCCATTGTCAATGTTGGGAAAGAGTTTTAACCGATCAAAATCATTCGAAACGTCTTTTTATTGGTTTTTCCGATTCTTCCCCTTAGAGGTAAATTGCGTTTTGATGTTTGTTTTTATTTCTAAAACTAATATTGTTTGTATATTTTTACAAGTTTGAATTTGTTAGAGTTGAATTTTCTAGCGTTTTGATCGCGGGTTGTTCATTGTTATTGGCTTTTCACACTATCAGGTTCTTATATTAATGTTTAAATTTTACTTTTATTAGATTGTATAATTTTGTATGATTGAATATGTGATTGAATGATCATATAATTTTGTATCCTTAGATTTTGTATGATTGTATAATTTTTATGATAGTATGATTTTTTATTTTAAAGTCAGAATATTTACGTATGGATCGAAATTGGATGTAAATATTGATTATTGTGTTGAATCTGCGTTGATATGCAGGTCTATTTTTGTGATACTGGATATCACAAAAACAGACCTGCTGTTGAAAAAAATTTCAGGAGAATAGGTCGCGGTTGTGGCCAAAACCGTAGTAGAAAGTTAGACGATTTTTTTTAGAAAATAGGGGAATATGTCGCGGTTCCAACAGGTCTATTACCGCGGTTGGAACCGCGGCCAAAAGGTTAGACAATTTTTTTTTTTTAAAAAAATGGGTTTTGACCGTGGTTCAATAAAGAACCGCTGTTATATCCCCAGGTTATTACCGCGGTTGGAACCGCGGCCAAAAGGTTAGACAATTTTTTTTTTTTAAAAAAATGGGTTTTGACCGTGGTTCAATAAAGAACCGCTGTTATATCCCCAGGTTATTACCGCGGTTGGAACCGCGGCCTAAAGTCCTATACTTTTTACCTCGCCCGTATATGCCGCGGTTATAGTAAAAAATAACCGCGGTCGTTTCCCTTCGCTGCACTAGTGTCATCTAAAATTGTCACTACCGGAGTTTCAGTTTCGATTGACGATCACACGATTTTGATCTTCTTGGCCAGGTGACCACATTACCGTCAACAACGCCTTCCCCATAGCTCTTATTCGCCCTCAACACCTTTTGAAGTTATGGATCTACTCCCTTTATTTCGTCGTGTGTAGTGGCACGTCTCATCTCCTCTTATGCAACGATTTAGAGTGTTGATGTCGCTCTTTTTCCTTTTTCAGGTTCGTCGTGTGTGGTCACACGTCTCATCTCCTCTCAGACAGTCACTCAAAGCATCGAGGTTGTTCTTTTTCCTTTTTTAGGTGTCTTGATCAGAGAATATTGGATTGTTTAGGTTTCTCTCTCCTGTTCATCAGTGGCTTCTTTTGTTGTTGTCTATTCTAACCTCTCTTCTGTCATCATTACGTTTAACCCGTTCATATGTTTTTTTCTCCTATGCCAAAGATGACTTTTATTAGTTTATTTATAGTCATAGTGGTTCTTCAACAATGAACTCTTTGTCCACTATCAAGAATGCATTCCTCAACGATAACTAAAGAAAAGATTTATATGGAGCAACCTCCCAGATTTACTGCTCTTGGGGAGTCTTGTGGATTGATATTTCGTCTTCTATGTCGTCTTCGCAAATCATTAACAATTTGGTGTTATTCTGCAAATATTTTCACTAAGTCTTTATTGATTATATTAATAACAAGCTTGGTATATATGATTTGTATGCACCAGCGTGAAGGAATGTGTTAGATATATTATCTTTATCTTTTATTTTTAATTAGTTTATTATTATTTCTTATTTATATTTTGGGCTTAACTCATATTTTTGTTATTATAAATAGATAATGTATGTGTATATTCAAACACAAAAAAATTAATCCCGCATATAGTTTTTATTATATTCAAGAAAATCATTTATAAATTCTTACATTAATGTTTAATATCTATGTAAACCTATTATAACTTATTTTCTACATGAAGCCGTGTGAGAGTTTCTCTCAGTTTTATCAACCTTGTGTACCCTTAGACCTTGCATATATAACAAATATATAAAATAAATATACCCCTTGATGACTAACAACAAATTTTATACACATTCAAGTGCAATTTTTTTGAGTAACACTTAAATCCTTTAACCAATAGAAGTCATTTATCAAATTTATTTAGAGAGCACATATTTTTTTATTATGCTTAATGACTAAGCTCATGGTTAATATTTTTATTCCAAATATTTAACATATTAGAGTTTAAATTTGGGATAACCGATTAAATTAAAATAAACATGTTCCAGCTCACATATTAAAAGGACTTGGTTGCCCGCATTCAATTACGCATTACTCAAATAATAAGGATATGCTTTGTAGATTTAAAGAAACGAATTTAAGTTAAATAAAAAGTGAATATTTTATTATTTATATAAATGAAATTTAAAATATAAAAAAATTGTTTAGCTAAAATGTTTAATTTTTTTATAATGCAAAACTACTAACTTTACTCTATTACGAAGTTGTTTTTCATTTTTCTTTAATGAGCTTATGGGTTACAGAAGGTGACAAAATATAGAAAAATTTCATATAGTTAGATTATAATTTTGACTAAATTTCATCTAGTTATTTTGTTTTTCTTGTATGAATGTGTAGAGTGGCGGTTGCATATGTAATATGTGTCAACTAAATTATGTTAATTTAGTTTTGTAATGATACATTTTGTTTGTGAATTAGGTATTCTAAAAACAAGTTGAGACTTTTCTAATTTTTTTAGTCATTCTTTTAAAAAATACTAGAATTAATGTAAGAGAATTTATTTATTTTTTCTTGGAAAGAATTGATATTGTGTAATAATAGGAATGAGCTATAAAATCTTAGAGGACAGTAAGTTATAGGTTTATAGTTGGTTTTGCTGTTGAAATTGGAATTTGGGTAGTTAATTTAGAATACATATAATTCAATGATTAAATGATAAATACTTTTAGCAAGATCATCTATTATGAAAAGTATTTGTTTATGAGCGTATATTTGACTTGTGCATTTAAATGTGTTAATTCATATTAAGTTATTCATGTTGCTTTAACATGTAAGATATTTGAAGTTGGTTTTTGTATCTTATATTATTTAATAATTGAGATATTGAATTTCAATGAATTAAAACAAATATAAAAGAGAGAACTTGTTTTACATTGAAAATATCTCTCTCTTCCTCGGGTAACCTGTGTCACTCAAATAAGAAATTTTATTTACAAACTATTCGTGGTAGCTTAAGTGAGTGAGAGAGATCATATCAATTTCTTTTTCTCTATAATTTTGGTTACACAAGTGATAAATAACCACTTGAGCGAGAGAGAAACATGAACAATTTTTTATGCTCTAATAAGAGTTTGGTTATTCAAGCATTTTGAAGATCCTCCAGCGACTAAATGTGGACCCTTAAGCCATTCTTGGACATTTGAACTAGAAACAAAGTACATCAATTATATCCCCTATGAAAGAATGCCACTCAAATGACCATCACGTTTTTTATGAAATATCTCTTTGACATTGTTTTACTTGAACTTAATGAGTTGTATAAATGTATGATATTACAATATTCAATAACTTTGATTCAAAATGAACATTTTGAGAATAAGTTGTTGAGAGATCATAAATGAATGATACAATAATAAATCATATAACATTCCAAAAATATAGTATTAAACTATAAAAGAGTTATCACATATTTAATAAAATAGAACGGTTGACCATAAAAGAAGTAGAAGTTTCATCACAGTTATACAAAACAACTATAAAATGTAACTTTATAAGGCAAAAAAAAAAAATTATATACATAAAACTAGTCTATAGAAAACTACACGTCCGCAAATCCTTCCTCCAAAGCTTGCTCTATAGCCGCCTCATCACCCTCTGCTCACACTCACCGGATAATCATAGCCAATAAAGAAGCTTAAGAACATACAAACAAATGACAAACAAAAGAGTAAGCTAGAGATACAAAACATTTGATAATATACTTAAACATTTCACACATGATTCATATTTCACACCAAACCAACCAAAGACTCTTTAAACATACCAAAACTTAGACTAGACTATCCAAATTAATATGAATATTGAGCTATGACAGTTCATGCACTTGTAGTGATGAAACAGTTGGCTCACCCCAAGCTACCATCAAGGTTAGTTCGTTATCACTTGCTTTAGACCAAGGTAAAGCCTCTAGACTAGGACCTCTTACTACTCTCATCACATGACTTACCCCTCTCTACTTGAGAATGGATGACCATTAGAGTGTCAGGATCAACCCCAATAGTAAGCTTCCTATATTCAAACTTTACAATACTTGAAGCAACCATGAAGAGTTTCACCCTAGAAACTCTTTTCAAACCATACTTGGAAACATACATAACTTCATGCATAAAATATCATAAATTTTTTCATTGATATTACTAAACAAGCATTACATTACCATTTCATTTTTATCCATAAGAAAACAAATAAAGTATAAAACAAAAGCCATCAATCTGCATACAGGATTTCCTAACCAAAAACTAAATTTTTAGTTTTTTTCTTTAAGGAGATAATCGATTGTCACACTTGATAATCAATTATTCTCGAGAGAACTCGTGCAAAAATGATTTCCGGACTGCAATAATCGATTATCATATGTGATAATTGATTATTCCCTTGAGCTTTGAAGAAAATATGACCTTCTGACTGAAATAATCGATTATTAAGTGAGATAATCAATTATTCTTATTAGTTTTTTATAGCAACCTGATTTTTCTAGTTTTGGTGCATCTTAGACATATCCAAATGATTAGTTTAGAATCTGTAACATTAATATTGATACGAAAGCATGTTTATAGATGAAAATAGAGTACTACATTGCTTATTTGGTTGTGAATTAGATGTATCAAACCAACTCAACAACTCAAAAGTGCCTAAATTCAATTTCACACTTCCTAATGCAGAATTTTGTAAACTAAGGGTATGAACAAGTCACAATGAACCCATTAACAGACCTCAAACACTCATTTTCATCATAGACCTTATACTATGGAATTTCACTAGTCAAAACCCTTGAAAATGAATCAAAAACCATACAAAACTCATCCTATCAACTACCAATCAATTTTACATTAGATTTCTCCAATTTCAAGATCTCAACCAATCTAAAATGACCTTAGAACAACACTAGAAACTCAATTTTACTCATAACCTGTACTTCAAATTTTCACCTATCAACACTCCATTTTATGCCTAGAAATGACTTATAAATTAGACCAATTATTTCTCCTCAATACTATAATAGATTTGACATCATGCAACATCTCAACTACAACATTTCAAATCAGATTCAATTCCAAATTAAACCAATCAATCATACAAACATCATCCAATCAAGAACCAACATTCCAAAACACTTCAAAACTCATAACAACCATTTTAACAAAACAATTCAACAACATACATTCGTTTCATAAACAATTAAACATCCTTTCATACTCAAACACTAAATTCTCAAAAAAAGACATTTCTAACTTCCTTTACCTCACAAGGTTGCCTATCAAGCTCTACATCTGCACATCCACTTCTTCTGATTCAAGGAACTATAATTACACCTAAGAAACACCAAAGAGATCAAAGAGAGTCCTTAAGACCTCTGATCAACAAGGAAATAAAAGAAAAGATCAAAGTACACATGCATGGACTCAAATAAAGACGAAGAGCAAAACAGAGTTGAAACTTACTTGTTCTATTGTAGAAATTGATCAGATAGGAATGTAGACTTCGTTGTCGTGGTCGATTAGACACCTCCTAATCGTCAAAGAGATGACTCAAAAGTTAGAACTCTTAGAGAGATGATAGAGAGTTCAAGAGAATAGTATTTTAGAGAGAATATTAGTATTTTAAGATAATGAGACGAGTTTAAAAACTTCTATTTATTTAATCAACTCATTTTAAATTTTATAATACTTAGTTTCATTATTTTAGAACACCTATCAACTCTAATATTCTGTTTTCTAGGTTCTTACACATCACAAGACAATTATTTGTAAAAAATTAGTAAAAATGGTATAATATTAAGATTATATCCAACAGTGAAAAATTGGAAAGATAAATCTATATTTATTAATATAGTGTAAGAATTGAATTACTATAAAAATAAGATAAATTATGTTTATCTGACGTTTAAATTGATTAATTATTTTATATATTAATTGATTAGTTAGTGTAACTTATGTATTATTTATATTATCTTTAATTTGTTGTGATGTAATAGAAAACTAATGATGTTCTAGAATTAGGAATACCAAGGAAAATATAGAAAAATTCTCCAAATGTTTATATCTTCACATTTTTTTAATGTAATATGTTTGAAAGAATTTGTTAGTATTATAAACAGTACATTTATATATTTGTATATTTTTTATGCTTATTTTGTATAATTTGTTTAAAAACAAAGACTTGTTGTAACATCTCAAAAATTATAGTATGAAACTACATTAATGAGACATCACATAATAATAAAATAGAATAGTTATTGTAGGAAAATCATCTTACAATTATCTTAAATTAACCAACTAATTAAAACTTTACAAAATATAATTAATTCTTATACAAAACTTAAGAACAAACTGAACGGTCATACAAACGATGTATAAAACGAACGATTATACAAAATCTTTCACAAATTGAACAATCATAAAGTACCCTGTATAAACCGAACGGTTCTAAACTAAGAGGTTGGAGACTCCTCACTCAGCACCTGCTCTGGAGAGAACTCATCATCTTCTGCTCACAGGATGATCATTGTAATGAAGAAGACGACCGAAAGGACAACATAAGACAAGACAGAAAAGAAGGGTAAGCTAGTGTAATTTAATTAATCATGTTAACATACAATTTAGAAAAACATATAATACAATCATAAACATATAGATATCATATCAACATGTTATGACCGACCATTTTACTTTGACCATCTGGACAAGTATGAATATGTAGCTATGACCGTTCGTGCTCTCGTGGGAGGTAACCTAGAAACCTCACGATTACCATATCTGGAAACCCAAGCTGCCACACGAGGTTAGCCCTTCATCCCTCACTATAGCTGGAAACCCAAGCTACCACGCGACCAGGCCTCCTGCTATTCTCACCACATGCCTCACCATTCTCTACTTGAGACTCGGTGACCATTAGAATGTCAAGATGAACGGCAAGACTAAGCTTCCCTTATTCATACTTTTACCACATTGAAACCAACCACTGAGACATTCCTCCTTGGAATTCTCTTTCACATCACGTTAGAGTTATCATACCGTACTTCCATACCAACATACTTCCTCATTCATAACACATTTGAGTAAAATCAAACCGAACAGTAAAACAACCACTCTTGAGCATGACTGAATGGAAAAGATTGACATCACCTATGACAAAGACCGAAAGGAAGAACACTCCCACTATGTGAACATGACCAAACAATTATTTGAAGAGTTAAACTCAAGCATAAGCCGAACACGGTTTTGGAGCAGAACACTAGAACAAGCGAATATTAAAGTTAAAACAAACACTTGAATCTTAGACCGAACACTTTTGATTTTTGAACGAATACTATTGGCTCAAACCGAACGCTATTTGGATTAGGCCGAACATTATTGACTTAGGCCGAACACTAAGCGCTTAGGCCAAACACTTATTGGCTTAGGCCGAACACTATTGCTTAGGCCGAACGGTCAGTAACTGGTAGGGGTAGGCAAACTGCACTATAGTACATTACACTATAAACTAGTTCAGAAAAACTCCACTGAACTAAAAAATAGTTCAGAGTAACTGAACTGAACTATTTTTTAGTTTAGAATAACTGAACTGAACTAAAAATTCCAATTCAAAATCACATCAATTCTTTTCTCTTGCTTGTGACTTTTCTATAACATTAGAGGCAAACTTTTGCTGACTCATTTGCATTATTTGCCTAGTTAACTCTTTGATTATAGTTGAACGTTCAAAAGGTTTGCCATGCTCCAGCACATGCTGCAAATTTTAACCAAGCATCAAAAAAATTGAAACAGCTGCCATGCGATGCAGAAGCAAGTAGTAATGTTGAAAATTATCCAGCAAACTATAGAAACCCAACTAGATTCTTTATAGGCAACCCAGACCTGATATTGCATGAATAGTTAGGAATATTATACCTAAACTGATCCAAAACAAAATTAATGAAATTAAACTTCAAAATTTTAGAATTGAACATACTCAAGTTGAAATATAAACAGAGAAACCTTTTAATATAACAAACTCAAGAATTAATCCTAAACATAAAAATTTAAATATAACAGAAGATTCAATAACCAGTACCTCATTACATCATGAACCAACTTGAGAACACATTCAATAATTTATAATCATGTGTCCAAATTAAAAAAGAACAATCAAGTCAAAGTTGTCGCATACATCAAATAATCGGAACATCAAATCAAGTGATAACTTACAAAAATCTACAAATCCTTGAGTTGACCAAGCTATGGAACAAGTTGACCAGATAAAGCAGCATTCCCCATATTACTGACATCAGATTGAACACACTTCAAGCACTAATTAATGTAACACAACAAACTGCTGTAAACAAAAAATTACACTTCAAGAACATACCATGTAGGTTGGAGAAATATACTTCAAACACAAAAATCATTGATCACAACTAAAACAAATTGTGCTGATCAACCATATGAAAGTTTCAACAGCCAAAAAAATTTGAAAGATTTTGCAACTAACGGGAAACACAAGGAGCATAAGATAGAAAATCCATGATGCAAACAGAGTCATCACTATCACATTCAACCTTTTCTGAACTACTGATCCGTGAGAGATTCAGGAAAAAAGTGTTAACTACCAAGAATTTTGCGTAAGCACAAATGTTATGTTGTCGCTGAATGCATGATTTTGTACTGTTAGTACCTTTCTTAAAGCTTTACATTGCTATAGGAATGGAAGCAAAACCAAAAACAAAAAGAGACAAGGAAATAATTGATGACGAAAAACTACAATCCTTGATCATGAAAGACGTGCAATTAGATACCTAAAATTTAGGCAAACCTTAAAATCCATTAATCTTGTAGCCAGACCAATCATACAGGTGACATAACATAAAAAATTAATAGAGGAATTTAATTACGAAAGCTACCTCCATAGGGATTGGTCCTGAAGGAAGTCACTCTTATACATTTATTCTACAACTAAATACAAAAGGGATATCAAAAATAAGAAAAAACAAGAAGGATAGAGCACCTTAACTTATATGTTTTCACTCATTAAGGACTTCGCATAGAAGATATGTGTGTTAGGAAACAAATAGGCTTCGTTTTACACCAAGAGGGGGGGGGGGGTGAATTGGTGTTAGTTCAACATCAAAATCTTTTCGCAATCTTGGTATGAAAATTCAAAGCTTTTGATCTTTCCTTCAAATGCAAGTAATGAAAATTCAATGCAGTGGAAAAACGTAGTTGACTGCTAAACAAATATAGTCGACTGGAAATAAAGAGTGCAGGGATAGAGAAAATCAAACACTGCTTTTTATACTAGTTCAGCCAATAATGCATACGTCCAGTGTCCTTCCAACCCAGGAAGCAAATGCACTATAATGGTTGCGGTTTTTACAACAAGGAATTTATAGAAGCACCACGCAAAAATATAAATCTCCTCTCTAACCCAAAACCAAATATAGCTGCACACACAAAACCAGAATTGCAGCAAGAATCCTTTCTTCTGCAATCTGCACCCACGTCGAACAATCCTCAACGTGTCACCAGCACTCTTCACAGGATGCCAAGCCTATCACGGCAGACTTCACAAGTTGCTAAGCCTTCAATCAAATGCAGCAGTCTTCATAGGATGCTAAGCCTTCAATCAAACATAAGCACCTTCTTTGTGCAGATATTGATCAAGCAGTATGAGTAATTGACTCCTCCCTTTGAATCTCTCTCAAGACAGATCACCACTGTCTTCTTGGAGAATTCTTGGAGCTTCTAAAACAAAGAATTCAATCTGAAACAGGAAAATGAAAATGTCAGATCACAAAAGTCACAGAACAATTCGCATTCTGTCTATTTATAGTTTTCTGTTATATCAGATTGCTTCTCAGTCGAATAGCCTAATAATACAGTTGACTGTATTAAGACAGTTATAACAAACAATCAACACAAAGGCTCCTCAGTCAACAAAATCAATACACATTTATTACAGTTGACCAGGTCACACAGTCTTAACTTACTTTTGAAAAGCATAGCCGTTGGAGCATGTAGGCTTAACAAAATTTCAAACAGATCAGTAACAGAGTCGAATATGTGATCTACAATGTCGACTGACACATGAAAAATCACTTTGAAATTCTTTTCAACATAAAATCTCACATAGCACTGATTCACAAAATCTGTACAAAGATTTTAGCATAGTCGAATCCATTATGAGTGTATTCGACTATACTAGAACTTTGTCACAACAAATATAAGTTCATAAGGTGCTTGTGATCTTTTCTTTCAGAAATGTGCAGTAATCAAAAATATTTTATTTCACATTTCAATACAAGCATGTTCCAAAAATATAACACTCAATCAATCATAGGAACATACATTGTAAATCAACAAAACATGTTCAACAAATATAACAAACACTTCAGAACAAGAACATGTAATACTGGAACAAGTGTACTGTTATTAAGCAATGTGTTGTCATCATCAAAAAGTAGTTTGATATGGAGTTTGTGTTGTCAACAATCTCAACAATGTGAAGCTAGTAGAAGTTCAAGTTAAATTCTTAATATTCACAAAGGAAATTATATCATTTCTCTGCAAACAAAATCCCTTCTCTGCAAGTTTTCATTAAATTTGTATATCATACATTGTAATATATCTAAAATTTATAAAAGAGAAAACACCGTGAACATTGATTCCAAAATAAAGGAACAATGCATAGGTAACAACAAAATAAAGGAAAGACAAAAAAGATCCTACAAAAATTCATCTTTTAATATAATTATGATGTAGCCCAATTACTATAAACTAATGATAGGCCTAGTAATAATACATAGGTAACAACAACTGTGAATGTCTACTTTAGTAAACATTTGACAATCACCCAATTTTTGAACTCAAATGCCCTTACATATTTCATCTAAAATGCCATTTGTTTAATTTAATAGCACAAAAGTAGTATTTTCAAAGAAAAAAAATCATCCTAGGAGCCTTTGAAGAGGATTATGGTTGATGAATCATGAGATAGGACACCACAAGCAGAGAAAGAGATTGAAAGATGAATGGTGAAGCAGTAAGGTTCGAAAAATCCACCTTCGCTAGTAGTCATTGAACAAATATGCTTGAGATGCAAAGGAAAAGAGAAATTTTGCTGGTTACTACTGATGAAGGTTGAAAAACAGTGATTTTCACATGTCAATTTGGACCAAATTACACCCTTTACTACTCGGAATGAGCTTAGAATCAAGCAAAACTCAATAAATGAGTCTGGAGAGAGTCAAAAGTTG
>NW_014543621.1:58928-63240 GCF_000741045.1 Vigna radiata var. radiata | reverse complement strand
TCACGCGAACGAGAAAGCCACACGAGTCTCTTGGGAAAACGATACTTGGTCTTACCATTTATATTACTTGTACGATTTGGTACACTTGCCAATTTTTCAACAAGTTTTTGGCGCCTTTGCCGGGGACTCGAGGTTTATTTGTCTAATAGTGTGAATTGATTTGACTTGATTGTAATTATTTTTGTTTTTAATTTTTCTTTTATTGCATTTTGTTTTATTTTCTATAAAAGTCCTTTTAGGGTGTGTTCCTTGTGCATGCAGGAGACAATACACACTAGAAGCAGGAAAAATCAACAACCTCTGCTTGAAGGTCTACCATACGAGAGGAGGAAGAGACGCCCTTTGTGTGAAAGATCTCTTTCTCCAGAAGTACTCCACCTGAGACTTTTGAACCAAATCTTGAGGAGATGGCCAATCAACCTCCTCCCAGACCCACTCTAGGGGACGCAACTAATACAGTTGGACCCTTGAATTTTAACAGCATTGCAGTGCCAACAGAAATTACAACCAGCATGGTGATGAGTCCGACACTTATCCAGTTAGTCCAGAACAACCAATTCCATGGGTTGTCAAATGAAAATCCTTACAAGCATTTGACAGTCTTTGGAGAAATTTGCAACACAGTGAAGATAACTGGAGTGACGGACGACAGAATCAGACTTAGCTTGTTTCCTTTCTCACTGGGAGGAAGTGCAAAAGACTGGTTGAATTCTTTCCCGGAGGGAACGTTCAGGATGTGGGAAGCAGTGGTTCAATAGTTTATTACTAAATTCTTCCCACCACCAAAGATCAATCAGGGGAAGTTAGAAATCTCTTCTTTCAAACAAGGAATGGAAGAAACACTTGGGCAAGTTTGGGATAGATTCAAAGGATTGTTGAGAGCAACCCCAGTTCATGGGTTTGATAAAGCTTCATACTTACTGGCATTCCTTGGAGGTTTGCGCGCTCAGACCAAAATGATGATAGATGCCTCGACTGGAGGTAGCATTAACAGAAAAACAGAAGATGAGGCGTACAACTTAATTGAAGAGATGGCTCTCAATGAAGTGTCGCAGAGTGAAAAAAGCACGCAAAAAGGAGGACTTTTACATCTTCCCACTGAAGACGCAGCAGCAACACAAAATCACCTCCTTAGTCAGAAATTGGACAAGTTGCTAAAAGTGGTCTCTGAACTTCCTAGGGGGCTCAGAAATGTTTCCCACGCAAAAACAACTTTGCAATTTATCTGGTGGTGACCATATTAATGGTGAATGTGCTTTTACAGAGGAAATGCAACAGGACGTGAATTATATGGGGGCTCAATTTCCGTACAAACAGGGAAATTTCAACCAAGGTGGTTCTAGCCAAGGTTGGAAAAATCATCCAAGTATTGGGCAAAGCCAGAATGCTTCTTTGGGACAAGGAGGAAACGTCCGGCAGCAACAACCGTTACCTTTGTGGCAGCAAGTAAGTAATTTGACTGAGTTTGTCAGGGCCCTGAGTAATCGATTTGATTTCTACAAAAGATATGAGCAGCAAGTGAATAACAATCAGGCCAATTTTAAATCACTGGAGTTACAGATTGGGCAACTGACAACAAGGATAGAAATTACATAGAAAAACCAGTTTAGGGCCAGCACTAAGGCTAACCCTAAGAGGGAATGTAAGATTATAACAAGCCAGAGTGGTTGGGATGTAGACAGTCAGGATGGCTGGGTGGAAGATATTGAACCATTCCATGTTGTGAACAGTGAAGAAGAGGAGACGTTAATGGGTGAATTCTTTGAACCCATGAGCAGTGAAGATGAAGGAGAGGAAAATTACAAGGAAAAAGAAGTTGGTGAAGTGACTGTGCTACCTCGAGAAAATAAGCAGATTCCTCCCCATTTAGGAAGAAACAAGGAGGATGAAATGAAGCTTACTGATGAAGAAGAAGATCTTGTTGTTCACCCACAAAAGATTAATTATCCTCCTAAAGCTAAAGATCCAGGGTGTTTAACACTGTTATGTTCCCTGAATGATTGGGATGGGGAAGCTATGATAGATTCTGGGTCCAGCATTAATTTAATACCCACGGAACTTTTGAAGGAAATCAGTGGACTTGTGTTGAAACCATCTGACTTGACTATAACAATGGCGGACGGTTCTAAAAAAAGGCCAGTGGGAATGGTGGAAGATGTTGTTGTNCGAGCAGACTGTCTTGAGTTTTTAGCAGATTTCATTGTCATGGATGTTAAAACAGAGGATGAACATCCTGTGATTTTGGGGCGACCCTTAATGGCAACATCAAAGATGTTTATTGATGTTCATGATGGAAGAATAATGATGAGAGATTTGAATTATCTATTTCTCTATACTGGCCGTGAAGGGGATGAGATTAAGACAGTGAAAAGAAAAACATTTGAGAAGCCAGAGGTGAATGAAGAACAAGAAGAAAGCATAACAGGTAATGATTATTTTGACAGCTGTTGTGTTTTGCAGGTGCCTGAAAATAAAGGGAGAAGAACCATTCATCCAAAAGCAAAAGAAGATCCACTTCTACCAGGGAGCAAAGTGAGATTTAAGAAGAAGCCATGGATAATAAAGGAGTTGAAGGAAAAAGGAATGATGGAGATTCAAAGACCATACTCAAAGGTGATCAAGAAGGTGGACCAGAGAAAAGTGAGCCGGTAGGATGATGAAAATCCCAACGTGAAGAAGAAGAGTTGAATATGTTGGAAATCAAATTTTGTATTTTTGAACAATTTTCTTTTTCGGCCTTTTGTTTTATTTTGGTTGGAATTTGTACTTTTTGAATTTTGTGAACAATTCTTGGGTAGCATCTACTGAGGGATGCTAAATTTTTGGTATCCACTGAAGGATATCCAGACGATACACCTACTGATGGGTGATGGAAGGCAGTGCACTTACTGACAAGTGTCAACCAGGTTTGGGTCAGGCTCGCGACGTTAAACAAGCGCTACTAGGAGGCAACCTAGATTTCTTCTTACACTTTTGCATTTTAAATTCCTAGAATAGGTTGAATTTTAATTTTGGTGTGTATTCTTGGCTTTATTACTTGTTCTGAAAATGTTTGACTAACTGATGTGCATGATAGATCTATTTGATGATTATTTGATGTGGAAGAAAATTGAGCTGTAATGCATGATGTTATCCAGGAAATAGATGGGTGATGAATTTATGATTGTGGTCATGATGCTAGGCATGGTGTATGAATGAATTTTGTGTGAGAAAGCATGTGTGTGAGATTTTGAGCTCCAGAGTTTTTATTGTTGCATGTATTATTCATAGGAAAACACGGATGATATTGCCTTAATCTTGATGATTGATTGAATTGCATGTAAATGTCATATGATCAAGGCCATTTTTGAAAACCCTTCTCTAGCCAAATTTTCACCCAAAGTGTTTGAAATATTATACCCTTTTTGAACCTTAGCCTTAAATAGGATGTGATCCCTTGTTTTGAAATTCTTTACCTTGAGTTGGGATGAGCTAACTTGTATGTGATGAAAAGGTTCAAGTTTGGGGTTGTACGGGGGAGAATTTAAAAAGCAAGTGAAAGGCATTGAGCTCAATTGTTGTGAAAAGAGAAAATTCATGAGAAAAAGAGAAAAGAAAAGAAGAAAAGCACGAAGAAGAGCTCAATGCAAAAGAAAAAGAAAAGGAAAAAATTGGGAATGAGAGACATTAGTGAGAGTGGTGCTTAAATGTTGAATGTTTTGTTAGCTCTCTCGATTCAAGTATTTTGCATTCTAGAAAAACCAATTCTTTCTTGTTAGCCCAACCTCATTACAAGCCTTGGGAAAGTCCTTTTGATGGCATTTCCATGTAAAGATGTTGATTGTTTAAGATGAATGGAAATTTTGTTTCATGTGACTTGTGAACAATAGAGAGTTGGAGTGTCACCTTAAACACTTGAGTGATTGAGTGAAACACTTGCTTGGCATGAATTGTTAAATTTCACGAGTACATTTTTGCTTAGTGGATTGATCTTTCATAGTGTATAACATCTATTGTGTAATCTATGGGTTGAAAGCATGCATGCATCTTATTTTGGATTTCACTGAGGATATTGAATTGGATAGTTTTGTCATGTACCTTGGGATTGTTGAGGCATTGGATGAAACAGTATAAAGCCAAGTTTTGTTTTGTGTGATTGTTTTGTTTTGTTTTGCTTGAGGACAAGCAAAGTTCTAAATTTGGGGTGTTGATGAAGGTTGAAAAACAGTGATTTTCATATGTCAATTTGGACCAAATTACACCCTTTACTACTCGGAATGAGCTTAGAATCAAGCAAAACTCAATAAATGAGTCTGGAGAGAGTCAAAAGTTG
>NW_014543621.1:42821-57678 GCF_000741045.1 Vigna radiata var. radiata | reverse complement strand
TCACGCGAACGAGAAAGCCACACGAGTCTCTTGGGAAAACGATACTTGGTCTTACCATTTATATTACTTGTACGATTTGGTACACTTGCCAATTTGTCAACAACTACTAGTAGACCAAAAGAGATTACTTTTTTGGCATTCAATGATTTAAAAAAATAACAACAATGAGAAATTCCCTCTCACCTGGACATTGTGCTCGGTCACTGCAGATGGGATAATTTCATATCCAAAGTTATTGAATGAAGAACATTTCCATCTTAGTAGTTGCTGCAGAGTTTCAGTTCTAAACACGTAGACACCCATGGATGCAATATAAGGATGTTTTTCTGCTTCTTGTGGCGATAACCCTAGAAGAGTGGTGTCAACATGCTGCAGTAATTGAAACTAGAAATGTTAAATGAAATCAATTCTTGATAAAACTTGTAGCAAAAATCACTTTTTAGAAGAAAATAATGAATCTCATTTGGTTGTCTTACCCTTTGCTGGTTTTAAAAAACATTTTCTCAAACAAAAGAATTGTTTGATTAGGAAGAGAGCTTGCATTGCCAAGAATCAATGCGAGGGTTAATCGGGGGAGAGGGAAGGAGGGACGAGCGGCGGCAGTGGAGAGGAAGAGGGCAACGGCGGCAAAAAATCTGTGATTGTGGTTGAAAATGAATTCTAGTGAAGAAAGGAACTGAACAAAGATAATAACACACACACACAATAGTTCAAATAGTTAACTCCACCGAAATATGTAAAGTTCAGTTTTTTAAACTGAACCAAAGAATAGGTTAATTAATTTTTAGTATACATTAGTTCAGTTTTTGTTCAATATAATAGAGTAAAGATAACTGTAGTTTAGTACAGTTTAGTAAATTTTGCCCAACCCTAGTAACTAGTAAGGCCCATAGGAGGCCTACGCAGTTAAGACCGAACACTAATACAACAGATTCCTAGTGTAAAACCTAGAACTTAGACCATACTGGATACTTTATCTAAATCGAATACTAAGTTAAGACTGAAGGCTATGACTGGATTGAACGCTATATTCATTTGAATACTAGCATAAGACCGATCGGTCATTAACTGAAGCTTCACATAAGCAGAACTCAGTTAAGACCGAGCACCAGAGGAAGGTCGAACGATCAATGAAGGACCCTTAGCGAACTGCATAGTAACTACATAATTATGACTAACACCAATCTTTACCAATTCCTTGTATTATTCCCAACTTCTAATCTTCCATACATGATCCATATACCAATTCACACCTATCCAAGGGTTCCTAAGTCTTTCTAACATCATTTAGAGAATTTCATTTCAAATTTGAGAGTCAATTCTACATAATCATAAACCCAATGACCGAGAATCAAATTTCTAAAGTTTTGTACATTTTTTAATGACTTAAGGATTCTAATAAGTCTTAAACATCTCACTCATATTTCCCATACTGACCAAACTCACACCTAACACAAGTTCCACATTTTTACTACCACACTTCCTCCCAATTCCACTCGGCCACTGAAACAAGATTATGCAGAACCAGAATCAACATGAACACAACATTTAATAATCTTCAATAACAACACCGAACACACAATTATTCAGTTTTACACGCATGTAGAATCATTATACAACATTTTTCATACATCATAAACCCAAGTAATTAAATTAACTAGCTTCCCTTACCTCTTTGACTGAATCAAACTATCAACAACTTCATAAACTTGCTCTCACACCAGAAAAATCCTAAGAACCTATCATTCACCGATTGGTGAGGATAAACCAACCAAAAGACCACAAATGTGATCAGAAATGGGAGGAGGAAGCTGATGAACACATGCAACCAGAAATATGGCTTGCATGTGCCAGAAAGTTTCGAAATCCCACAAGAACTCAAGAGAGCGAGACTTAGCAGCTCTAAACAAGACTTTGATCGGTGGAAATTGAAGCTCTTGACACTAGGATGCCGTAGGCGCCACCTGATTGTGAAGTAGCGACAGTGAGATGAGAGAAATATAGAGAGAAGGAGGAGAAAAGAAGAGAAAAAGAGTTTGGAGAACTAGGTTGATTTCAGATAATGAAACGTAACTTTTGAAACTCTCATTTATATATTACTATTATTTTATTATAAATCACTCGGTCCCATCCTCTACAAACACCTATAAATTATTAGGTCTTCACACTTGTTCTAAAGCCACTAACTAACTTATATTTACTTTTGTTAAAATTCAAGGAAGAAAAGTTTAGATATTTTCATTTTAAGTAGGTAAAAATTGGTGTTTTCCATGGTGAAATTGAGAAGAATAATATTTATATAATGCATGGAAATTCCTCTAAGTCCCAAAAACATTAAATTTACTTAATTGTATGCATAAATAAAGAACTCACTGTAGATGATATGAAAATAATTAAAAATCCACGCTGGAAAATAAAAAAGCACACTTAATAACACGCGGTTAAAGAATATATTTAAGAAAACGATATTATATAAAACAAAAATAGTGTTTTTCGTACACAGTTTAGAAAAATAATAAAAACATTACACACTTCTTATTTAATATCTCAAAAAGACTTTTTTAACTCAAAATATTTATTTTAATATTATTAACTGGATTCATTCTCTCTCTCATACATATATGCACATAGCTGCAATGATGGGTGGAGAGTTGAATAGACACTTGTAATTAATGTGTTGTGTGACATCCCAATTATATATAAAACACAATATAATATAGAAGTCCACATTTAAATAAAAGAGAACAGTTAGGAATAGACTTGTAAATAAATTCTCAAGTTTACAGTCATCCATAATGACCTAAATTTAAAACTTTAAACATAATAAAGTATTTCAAAATGACATAGGTTCAAAGAAGGAAATCCTAATGAGACTAGGCTACAACATCATCTTCCTCCAATGCCTGCTCTAGGGGTACCTCGTCTCCCTCTGCTCACATCCAAGTGGATGATCATTGCAAAAGAAAAACACACACACAAGCAAGACACAAACAAGCAGAAAGGGTGAGCTAGGTATACAAAAAGTCAAGTTATACAATCACACACAACATACAAATTATAGCAGATATACTAAACTACACAAACATGACTTGTTCCACTTTAAACCGACTCGTCCGAACTAGAATGATTGTTGAGCTATGGTAGGTCATGCACTCGTGGTGGCTTCTACTACTTTAAAAAGTCGTTGCCAATGGGTTTCACCCTACCACACTCATGAGATTAATTTGTACCATGCCTTGGAGCATACTAGAAGCCTCCAAAACTAAGACCTCCTACTACTACTCACGACATGATTCAATCCTCTCTACTTGAGAATGATTTATCATTGTAGTTTCAGGATAACCCCCAAAACTAAACTTTTATGCAAATCATTCTAAACACACTAATAGGGCACCACCATGGATCCTCTCCTTGAGGATCATGGAATTACATCCATGAACCACACTTTGTTACACTCAACCACCAAACATGTCTCATACATTTACATACTTTCAATGTAATAACATTAACACTATCATACTATGCATACCAATCATTCCACACACGTAATTCAACCAAAGCAATAGCAAAATGAGAAATTTAGACACAGGGGACTCGCACAACGCACTCCCTTCCGCAAGGCGAGACAAGGCTGTTTCGCACAACGCGCCCTAAATTCGCAGTGTGCGAATTAACAAACTTAAAAACCCCACTTCTCCCAATTGCATAGCGACATGATTCGTATACAAATCAACAGGCAGAGAGCAGCACCCTCTGGTCATTCGCACAGCGCACCAACTCGCACAGCGAATGACCCCAAATAGAGAGCACCCTCCTACAGGGTCTCGCTATGCGAGATAATTCGCATAGCGAGATTGCATCATCTATAGAACATAAGTTTTGCAGAATTATGCAACTCACCCGTTCTTAACCAATTCTACTCACTTCTACCAATTTCTAGAGCTCATAATTTGTGATTTACACCTAATTACACTTGCCTAGTTGATTTTAGACATTCCTACAATGATTCTATAGTGATTAAGACCCAATTCTTAACTTAAAACTCTTAATTCATCAACCCAAGGACCCAATTTCAATTTTGCCGTTTTGAACATAACTTTAACCAGTTTTATGACCCTAACTAGTTCTAATTGACTTAACCAAACTATCCACACTGCCCAAACGCACTCAAGACCCCTAATGTTAAAAATCACTACCCTAGTTCCTCTAGAATGACCTAAGACACTACCTAAACACTCTCCCTTCTATCTAATCAAAGTTACAACAAAATTCTCACAACAAACACTTCCAATATGCACCATTTGAGAAATCAAACTCATCCAGAAAAGTTTACCAACACAACATTACAGGTTCACAACTTAGCATTCAAGCACGTGCAATTTCAACTACTGAAACCTAGACTAAGCACCGCAACATAGAATTTAACATACATAATACAATTCACACTATGCATTGTTTCATAAATCAGAGCAGAACCTAGCTCCCTTTATCTCAGATTCACAGTACAGTTCACTGGAACGCTCTAAATAGTATCTCAGGTTGTGCTGGAAAATCTTTTTATATTATTAAAATCTGGTTCTATTAGTCTAGGCTCTACTTTACTCTTTTTAAATCTCAAATTTTCAGGTTTTCACATGTTGCATTCTAAATGAAAAATAAAAAATGGTGAGTAAATAAAAATAATTAGTTGTTTGCATATAAACTATTAAAGAAGTTGATTATTATATATATATATATATATATATATATATATATATATATATATATATATATATATATAATGAGTAAATAGTGCTTTATATATATATCACTATTTATGTTGTTAAACTAAACGTTAGAAAGCATATCATAAAAATAAAAATAATAGTAAATAAGTGGAGATAGAAAAAAAAGAAGCAATAAGCGCATAGAGAGAGAGAGAGATTGGTAGCGTGGAAGTGTTGGAGAGTCACGTGGAGACGAAAACGAAAGAATTAGGTGCCGCTAACGTCGCACTTTTCTTTCTTTACCCACTAACTAAACTATTACTTACTCATATTTCATTTTTATTTGACAAAAAGTATTAAAAAAAATCTATTTTTCGTAATAAATATTTATATATTTCAAAATAATGACAGTTGAAATTACTGGAAATTGAGAATAAAGAAATTGGTTTAGGAAGTAATAAAGCAAAAGCATGAAAGACAAAAGGGTGGGTGTCGTAGCTGACGTCACCAACATCTACCTACCCAAACCGCTCGATGTTCGCTTCCTCTTCTGTTCCTGTCTTTGTGTTATGGGTCCCACTTCCCACCAAACACCTTTTCCCACCTATCTATTTCATAATCATTTTATTTATTAAACTAAATATTCACTAATTCCCTTCTAAATAACAAAATTATCTTCCAACAATTAATTGTACTTAATAATTTCCTTTCTAGAAGACGAGGAAACCTTCAAACAGAACCTAATTTTCTTAATTAGCTTAGTAGGACTTCAACTTCGACTTTTGTTTCCCTTCACAATTCAAACGTTGACCACACTTATGTTTCGAGCATTGTTCCAGTTTTGTCCAACAAAATTGCAACATCACATTTACCCTTTTCTTTTTCCGACTCTACCAACAATCTTTTATTGTTAATCAACAAGTGATCAACGCAGGGAATTCTTCCACAACGAGTAATGTTTCCAACAAACACCAAATATTAATCATTAAAATTTACTAATCTTATATCCATTCGTGTATGTGCATGTGTTTTTACCTACAAAGTCTTTTGGTACATGAAATATGATTACACAAATATAATCCATACAATTTTTCTCCTTCTATTTTAAAAAGACACATTATAATCAAAGCCTTTTTCTATTTGGTTAAAAGTTTAAAAGAAAATGTAGTTTACTGCAAAACACAAGTTTAATCTGTATATGTTACTGTAAATTGTACTTTTAAACCTGGTTTAAGAAAGGAAAAATTGCAAGCAATGATCTATTGCATTTCCATCAACATTCTTCAAATTTTAAAAAAGAATATCTGGTTAAAAAACATTGTTGAATTTGAAAAAGTTAACTGTATGAGTATGTGGTATTATTACTTTACAGTACATAAATACAAAAAAACTATATCCAGCTTGCGTAGACCAAGAAAGAGGATAGAGGAATGAATTGAATTGTAGGATGTATATGAATGAATGTGAAGGAAAGTTTGTCAAGTATAGTCCAGTTTTCTCATAATTGTCTTGTTCTGGTGACAGTAAATGGTAGGTATGCATTCAAAAGCTGTCTCCTACCTAAACACTAGCTATAAGATATTACAAACATCAATGAATTGAGTTTGCTTTTTGTAGCTTCCTTCTCTCCTAGCCTCAGCTAGCTAACTTCACCACTGTTCTTGCTGCCACTGCTCACTTTAGATCATATGTATCAAACTTACTGTAACTTACCAAACATAGTTAATGTCTAACAACTCATTACTGACCCACCACTACAACGCCAAGAATATTCAAATTTTAACCAATCATAACCACTTACCTCTCTATTAACTGCCTCTTTCATATCAAAATCCCTCCACCCAACACATTAAGAAAGAAGGACAAGTGATATTTTCATTATTTGAATCAACAGTAAAATCAGCATCACTATAAACATCCTGCATAGTTATTTTTGTTTGTTTCTAATTAAAATTAAACAACATGAACAAGTATTTATGTTCAGAATAATGGAACAGTGGTGAGTTTTATAATCTCTTATAGCCCAGTAAACATTTTTAGAGTGTGTGCAAAGTAAAGAACAAAACCCAGTTTTCACGAGGCTTCAATTTAGCATTCAACCAAAAATCTCGACCAGCAAAAAATTCACGTTTGAAATTCAATTAAATAAAAGATGAAAAGCAAAATGAAAAGTTAGAGACAAAAATCTATCTAGGATTTTCTCAAAATTTGGGATTCTACAACTACTATTTCCATGTTGTTAATAGAGAGAAGTCACACCAAATAACATGACATTCACGGTCTAAATATTCATGGGTCTGTAAAATCTATACAGATTACTATCTGTGGCAGTTGTAGTAACCGTGGTAGCAGTAGCAGTAGCACCCATGCCTTTGCAATAACAAGCTTGATCGCTTTGAAGCCCTAGACTGTAACAAAGACAAACACTTTGGCCAGTAATGTTCCCATACCACTTGTATAACAGATGCGGTTTTTGATCATGCTCTTGCGCTTTCAAATTTTCTGGGTTCACCGAAGAAGAAACTTGCCGAGAAGAGGGAAGGCCAATGGAAAGGTCCAAGTTGAGTTGATGGTGAGGGGGGAGGGATTCTTCCACGGTAACGCCGCTGCTGCTGTTAGAATCTTCGTCGGTTCCAACCTTCGTTATGGCGTTGGCATAACCACTATGGGTCACCAAATGAAAACCGTTGCTGTTGTTGTTACTGTTGATGATGTTGTTGTTGGTAATAACATCATGGGCGAGGGTGTTGGAGCTGCTAATGCTGTCGCTGTTTATTTTTTTGTTGGACGTTGCCACAGGGACAGCGGCGGTGGAGGGAGGCGAAACCGCTGCGGTTGGCGGAGGGGTGGAGGCGGCGTTGATAGGTCGATGGGTTTGCGGGTCGATTCCGCGGCTGTAGAGTTTGCGCTTGATGTGAGTGTTCCAATAGTTTTTGATTTCGTTATCGGTTCTTCCCGGTAACCTGGCGGCAATCAGAGACCATCTGGGAAAAAAAAAAGAAAAAGAAAAATGAGAAATTTTGAGTGGGAAAATTGAAATGATGTGACAGTATGGGAGAGATTGGAAAGAAGGAAGGAAAAAAGGAAGATGGGGTTGTGTTAATACTTATTTCCAAGTAAGCTATGGAGGTTAATGATGAGTTCGTCTTCGTCTTCAGTGAAGTTGCCTCTCTTTAGATCAGGTCTGAGGTAATTTATCCATCTGAGTCTGCAACTCTTGCCACATCTGAGCAAGCCTGTTAGGAGAAAGGAGAAATGGGGTTAGTGTAAAAGAAAGAAAAGAAAAGAAATGGTATTGAATTTGATTTGAAAAGTTTACCAGCAGCTTTGGGGAGGGATCTCCAACAACCTTCGCCATGAAGTTTGATGTAATTGATGAGGCGTTCGTCTTCCTCTTTGGTCCAAGCTCCTTTGTTTGTGTGTTCCTTCTCACAACAAGGAGATCTACCCATGGTTGGTGAGAGAGAAAGAGAAAGAGAAAGAGAGAATAAGATGTTTTGTGTGGGGAATGGAAGCTGGAAAGTAATTGGTGAGAAAAGAGGGTGAAAGGAATATAAATGGGAGGTGGTGGAGAACAAGAGGAGGTGCAATTGACTCGGGTACCTTCTTTTTCTGAGAAGTAATGTTATGTAAGAGAAAGAGAAAGAGAAAGAGAAAGAGAGTATTTGACCGAGTTGGTGAGAAAGACGAGTGGTTACAATTAAGTTAGTGCTGGATTTGGTAGGTAGCTCTGCTTTTCATGTTCCTCAACTTCTTTTTCTCTCTCCTCTCTTTCTTCTTTTTTCCATTTCCCCCCTCTTCTTTCTTCTATTCACACTTTCACCCCCTACCACTAATTAACTAACTATAACTAACTTTTTCTTTCACCTTAATTACTCCTCACTTTTAACTCTTCCATAACTCTATATATTTCAAACCAATCATATCATAATATTTCTTTTCTTCTCAAATATTAATAAATACTAGATCAAATATATTTTTCGAATCATACCTCACTTACTCCCATGCATAAAACAATATAAATAAATTAAATAATTTTACAACTTACACGGTTGTTAAAACAATCCGCTTAATAAAACAAAATTGTTTTCAAAATTCAAAATTTGTTTCAATGGATTAGGACACACTCACAGCTATGTAAAAGTCAAAGAAAATATTTTATGATTCACTTTCTTTCTAGAGACAACAAAAATAGCGATTTTAATTTTTGAAAAATAGAAAAAATAAATTTAAATGAAAATAATTATTTTTTTTATTTTATAAAACTAGAAGTATATTTAAATCTACAATATATTAATTTCTTATGTTAGTGTCATTAACTAAATTTGATCATTTTGGCTACTACATATCATTGGACAAAATGGGGTGGGTTTGACTAAAATTCTTAAAGTAAAAGTCATCAATTTAAGTTTTATGAATAAGAAAGTACTATTAGGAGAGAAATTTTATCAAAAAAAAAAAGTCAAATTCTTCACTTTAAAACCGTCTTTCTCAAAAGTAAAAAATATTTTACACTTATAATTAATATAATAAAAATAATTAAACAATTTCTCTAATCATTAAAATCTAGTTAATTAAATTTGTTTAAAAAATCAGAAGGAGTAAATGATGGAAAATAGGGATCGATACTAATCTGAATAAATACTTTAACACTAATTTTTTAAAATGTAAGTTCAATAACAAGAAGTGTGTGTGTGTGTGTATATATATATATATATATATATATATATATATATATATATATATATATATATATATATATGAGTTATCAAAATAGGTCATAATTCGCGGGTCAACCTGGCTCACCACGGGTTCAGGCCGGGTTGGATTTGAAAAAATTGTATTTCTTTTATGTGAGTCAGATTTAAATCCGGTTCATGCGGGTTGAACCCGTAGTAGGTTAGGTTGGCCTACCAACCCACCTACCTAATTTTATTTTATTAAAATTTAATTTTAATTTTATGAAAAGATATTTTTTTTTTTTTGCTTGAAGTTTTTTTTTAAGTTTCCTATTTTCAAAATTAATTAAACACCCATGGCACTCAAATTTGAGATTAAAATTTGTTTAGATTTGAATTATAGAAAGTTTGTAATTTCTTTTTATTTAAAAAAAATTATAATTAAGTAAGCCACTGAGCCAACCCGTTTATCCACCAACCCGTGGTGGGTCGCGCCGGGTTCAAATTTTTTTGACTTGCCAAGAAATGAGTCGGGTTCAGTTGGCTCACTAAATGACCAACCCATGTGGATTAGACCGAATTACTCGTTTTGACAGCTCATATATATATATATGAGCTGTCAAAACGAGTAATTCGGTCTAATCCATATATATATATATATATATATAATTTAGGCAAGTTAGCTAGTGTTGGTGTTTTTTTTTCATTTATTTTTTCCTTTCGTCACAACTTATTACAAATGATTTCTGAGATAAAAGTTTATTACTGTAATTATCTGGTAAAGGCTAATAATCGTGCACTTTCACTTAAGCATTAAAGATAAGACTGGTACATCATTGATATTTCTTGTAGTTAAAAGAATTTTTGTGCATGAAATAGCATATTCTTCAAGCAAGAAAAAACAAAGCAATTTGAAGGTTAAAACTACAAATACTTATCAATGTAATTATTTTTACATTAATCTTTAAACAATAAATTTTGAACATCTATGTTTAGTGAAATAAATAATTATATATTATTATGACAAGTTGTGGACATAGAAATTCAAATTTTGGTAACTAAGTTTCTTGCAAGCTACAATTAGCATGATTTATGGAAATATGTCTGGAAGATAGCACCATCTTAATCAGCCGTCAAAACCCTAATTTGAGATTTTGACATCTCCATTTTGATTAATGAAGGAAAAGGAATTTTGGATTTGGACGGAGATGAAATTAGGTGTAAAGTCAACTAAAAAGAATTTTGTGTTTTTGATTTAGGTAAAGTTTGGTGCAAGGAATATTTTATATCTTTCTAACTCAATTACAGCCATTATTTACAGAAAGAAATGGTGACGATGAGAAAGTGCTTTTTAGAAAATGACAATCGTTTATTGTTTAATTTTCTATATTATAAGCCGCTACCTATAACAAGTTTTATTCACAATTAATTGCAGATCATTTTATCTATAGTAAGGAATACATGAGACCACATCAAAGGCTTATGTTCGGTTATTTAAATATATTATTTGATATAAGATAATTTAAAATTATTAAATTTTATTTTTATTTTAAATATAGCTTCTTTTTTTTAATGAATACAACAAATACATTAAATATCAATTAAAAAACTATATAAACATGATTTCTCTAATCTATTCACTATTCTTCCAGTTTCTTCTTTATGTACAAAATAAGATTATTTAAATTCTATAAGTACAAAAGGATGAACTAATTATTTTAAATAATTACACACAGCAAATATATGATACAAATACGCACATATTAGTCAAATCACACTTTCACTATAAAACACACAAATTATAATTAAATTGTTTCTATTAAAAATACGATAATCCTCAAGTTCATATCACATAATATAAAACATTATTTTGTACATATATCTCAATATCATCATTAACATATGAATACATGTGTTTTTATCACACATGCATACAACTCGACTTAAATACATGTATTTTTACCACACATGCATATAAGTTGACTTAAGAGTGAAATAAGTAAAGTTTTCGTTTTTGATTTTGTAAAAAGAGATCTTATAAAAAAAAAATTAATACTAATATACTTCTATTAAATTAATCATAAAATTATATTGGAAAATAAAATTTAATTAAAAAATTATAAATAACTGTTAATTTTTATTGGTATTAAAAATATATTTAATAAACTAATATCTTTTTCCAATAAATTACCATATTTTGTTAGGAAAAACAAATTGACTAGTTATTTCTATTCTTTTATTAATTCTGATTTTTATTATCTTCTTCTCTCTTTCTCTCTTTCGGTAACTTATCATCTTTAGTTCTTTGTTTTATTTTCGAACATTGCTTCAAATTTGATATATTAATCAATATCTAATTTATTCTATTATGTTTTGTGCATGTATCACTGTTTCTATTGTATATTTCAAGAAGTAGAATGAACTAATTGATATTTATTTCTTTAGTAACATAAGTTGGATGCTTTATTTAATCAAAATGAATACTTTATTACTTTATTGATCTCACGTTAATTAAGTGATAAGTTCTAAAATACATAAAACTGATTGGTTGAACAATATACAACTGACTATTTTTTAATCTTAATCACTAACTAAACACAACTAGTGCAACGAAGGGAAACGATCGCGGTTATTTTTGACAACACGTCGCGGTTTTAGAACCGCGGCATATACGGGCGAGGTAAAAAGTCTGGGACTTTAGGCCGCGGTTCCAACCGCGGTAATAGACCTGTTGGAACCGCGGCATATTCCCCTATTTTCTAAAAAAAATCGTCTAACTTTCTACTACGGTTTTGGCCACAACCGTGACCTATTCTCCTGAAATTTTTTTCAACAGCAGGTTTGTTTTTGTGATATCCAATATCACAAAAATAGACCTGCATATCAACGCAGATTCAACACAATAATCAATATTTACATCCAATTTCGATCCATACGTAAATATTCTGACTTTAAAATAAAAAATCACACTATCATAAAAATTATACAATCATACAAAATCTAAGGATACAAAATTATATGATCATTCAATCACATATTCAATCATACAAAATTATACAATCTAATAAAAGTAAAATTTAAACATTAGTATAAGAACCTGATAGTGTAAAAAGCCAATAACAATGAACAACCCGCGATCAAAACGTTAGAAAATTCAACTCTAACAAATTCAAACCTGTAAAAATATACAAACAAATATTAGTTTTAGAAATAAAAACAAACATCAAAACGCAATTTACCTCTAAGGGGAAGAATCAGAAAAACCAATAAAAAGACGTTTCAAATGATTTTGATCGGTTAAAACTCTTTCCCAACATTGAAAATGGCCACAGCACCGAACAAAAATGGGTTTAAACGGTGAAAAATGATTGAAAATGGAAGCAGAGGATCGCGTGACGAAGGAGGCTCTGAAACTGTTTGCGCGTGAAGAAGAAGGAAGATGATGACACTGTTCCTGTGTCTTTTATTTTTGTAACCTAAGCAAGGGAATCGACCGCGGTTCACCACTTAACCGAGGCCTATTCTCTTGAAAAAAAAATTCAAAATACATCTGAAATGACATTTTTGAAATTGTTTTCAAACTTTATGCCGTGGTTCACCGCCAAACCGCGACCTATTCCCTTAAATATTCAAAATTTAAAATTTCGCAGGGGAAATAGACTGCGGTTCCTCTTAGAACCGCAGAAATTTGCGGGAAAAAAAATTCAAGGGAATAGACCGCGGTTCTGCGGGGAACCGTGGTATATTCCCTTGATTTTTTTTTTAGAACTGCTTTTCCTGATTTTTTTTTTGCAGGGGAATATACCGCGGTTCTTTTTTTCAGAATTGCTTTTCCTGAATTTTTTTTTTGCAGGGGGAATATACCGCGGTTCCCCTCAGAACCGCGGTATATTCCCCTGAAATTTTTTTTTAGAACTGCTTTTCCTGAATTTTTTTTTTTTGCAGGGGTAATATACCGCGGTCCCCCTCAGAACCGCGGTATATTCCCCTGAATTTTTTTTCAGACCTGCTTTTGGGGAATGTCAGAATTTTGCAGAGGGAATAGGCCGTGGTTCCCCGTAGAACCGCGGCCTATACTGTCGATATAATTTCAAAAATGCCACCGCGCAATATTATGTTTCAGTTTCTATTGAACCGCAGTATAATGTGCACGGTAAAAGATCAATTTTTTACTAATGATTATTCTTTGGATCTTAGTTAACTTTAACTAACATGAGTTTACTTGAAATATAATCACCTAAGTAAATATCAAATATATTATTTAAAACAAAATAACTCATAAATAAACATAATATGTTTTGGAATGCAACCAAAGATTAAAGTATTACTAAACAATCTAAAGACAATAAATTTATAAATCATTAATTTTATATAATGTTTATTTTTTTTCATTTTGTAAAACTTAAACTGATATTTAATTAAAAAATAAAATAAAAAGTCTGCAACCTAAAATGTTAAAACCATACCTAACAAGAAAGTAAAAGTTAAAAATGTGGCAATGCACACCAAACTTTTTGTTGAGTGTAGAAAACCAAAACCTACTTTTATCTTGGCTTATTTGTTTGGTCCATGTTTTTATAGTCTGTGTCCTTCCACCTTTGCAGTGTTTTGTAAGGAGTTGTTTTTGTTATTATTATTTGTCTTATTTTGTTTGGTGATGAGGGATTCTAGAAGCACGTCTCAACTCTCAACTCACTCCACTTACTCTTGTCAATTCAGGTTAGATAGGAGTTACTAACGTCCCCAACCATCCATGGTTGAGATTGCTACCTAGTGCTCATCAATCGTATCCCTTTCTTTCACCCACTACCCACATTATTAAAATCATCAAATCAACATAAAAACATTCAGGCCATGTTTGGTTTGGCAGATATCAATCTACGTTTAATCAAAACTCAACTTATTTTAAACGTGGATTTCTCATTCTCAATGTCAAATCAACTACGCTACGTACTATTAACAAAAATCTTCAAATATTTTACACTCAATGTTTAAACTACCTATATGTACCACTCATTTCTATAATTTATTAATGGTTAAGTTTTGAAAAGAGAAAGAAAACACGCTGATTGTTTCTTTATATGATTTTGTCTCTATTTTTTAGGTGAATTGAAAGTAAAGGAGGGTGTGAATATTATATTTCATCATAACATGAGCGGAAAAGACCAAAGAGGACATAGATTTACCAAATCATCCCCACCTGCGTCATCAACATGCATCTCATCCCATGTATTAGTTTAAAAAATACACGTAAAAAGTATTTTGATGAAAATAATTATAATGACAAAATATATAAACATAATTAATAATTACTGTTTCGGTAGATATTTTTGGAGACCGAGACACTGACCTTTTCTGACGTGGCTTTCCCGCTTTCCGACGCTTTTCTGGATCTTGACCGCTCGCTTTCCTTTACCCTTGACCGTTCGGTGATCTTCAAGTTTTTACCGGAGGGGGGAGGTACCTGCAATG
>NW_014543621.1:24919-41491 GCF_000741045.1 Vigna radiata var. radiata | reverse complement strand
TCCCGATGGCCGAGCTCGCTCGGACTTAAACATAGGAGTTCACAAGGGAACCTCCCGATGGCCGAGAGTGATGGGCTCACTTGCTCGGACTTTGTATTCTTCTTTTGTGTTTATGATCCTGTCATTGGCATTGTGAGATCAAATGGTTGAATGATTAAATACTTGAGGCCATGGAAGGCCGAGCAGTTGAGATTGAAGGGGCTTAATACATAAGGCCTAATGGCCGAGTAATTGAACACTTGGACACTTAATTGAAAATTGTTTGACATTGTTTACTCTAACGAATTGAGATAGCAATCTATAAAACATTATAGTATTGTTTAATCGATACGCCCACGAACCGATCGTTCCTGCTCTCGATCCTGGCTGCGACTGCGATTATATTTTTTTCCATGCTCCTCCCTTTGGTATGACCGTCCGGGACTTCTGCGCAAAGATCTTCCTCTCGGGGGACTTCTTCTTTGAGATCTTTCTTCCTTCACAAATTTTTGGAGATGTCCTGCTCGGATGAGCCTTTCTATTTCATCCCTCAATGCCCCACATTCTTCTGTGGTATGACCATGGTTTAGATGAAACCGGCAGCTTTTCCGTTCGTCTGCGTTTTTTGGGGAACACTTCTCTTGGATTGTAAGAAGTTCAGCATTAAGGGCTTCTTCGAGAACTTTTGCTTTGGGTGCATTAAGGGTTGTGTAATGACTAAATCTGGGAGTTCGGACAAAATCACTATGAGGAAAATCTCTACTTTTTTCGTTACTGTTGAACATTTGTTTGTTGTCCTTTCTCTTTCCGCCTACCTCAAATTCATGTTGTTGCCTTCTTTGTGAGATTCGCATGTCTTCCATACGGATGAATTCAGCTACTCTTTCTTGGAGCTCCCCCATGGTTTTCGGTGGCCGTGCATACAGTTTTTCAGCAACATATCCTGGTTTCAAGCATGAAGGTAAATTATTAATAATAAAAGAGTGATTAACCTCTTTAACTCGTCGTGCGGTTTCATTGTATCTTTTCATGAATGCCTTCAAGGTTTCCCCTTTCTCCTGTCTAGTATTTACTAATTCCGCCGGTGTTATCTCCTGTTTCCGATTGGAGGCATATTGCCTTCTGAATAAGGTGATGACGGTGCGAAAGTTATCCATTGTGTTAGGAGGGAGAGTATAATACCACTCCAGTGCTTCTCCTTTTAAGGATAGGGAGAAGGCCCTACATTTGACCGGGTCACTATTGGAGTAGAAAGCCATAGAGTCGATGAAGTTTCTGATGTGGTGTTCCGGATCTGAAGTGCCGTCAAACTTTTCTATCGGTGGAGGAGGCCTGTCAGGCATTGGAGCTTGCATGACGGCGTCTGTGAATGGTAGCGGGTTGGGTGACCGATCATTGCGTGGAGGCGTATGTCTGCTACGTTCGTCATTCTGGCTTCCTTGGGTCTCAGACATCTCATGATTGACATGTCGCGCCTTCAGCTGGGCGATTTCTTCGTTTTGTTTACGTTGCATCTCCTGCTGCTGCTGTATAACTTGAGCCTACTCCTCCATTCGTTTGGCCTGGGTTTGTTGGAATTCCTGTTGTTGTTGTATAGTACGGGCTTGCTCTTCCAGTTGTGCTCGCAATTCTCGGATCACATCTGTTTGGTTAGGGATCTCCATGCTCCTCGTGGTCACCATTGGGTTTCTTCAAGTCTCTCGGTCCCACGGTGGGCGCCAAAATGTTTCGGTAGATATTTTTGGGGACCGAGACACTGACCTTTTCTGACGTGGCTTTCCCGCTTTNCGACGCTTTTCTGGATCTTGACCGCTCGCTTTCCTTTACCCTTGACCGTTCGGTGATCTTCAAGTTTTTACCGGAGGGGGGAGGTACCTGCAATGGCACTCCGACGCCCAAGTCAGGCGTGTATNGAAGAGCCTCANCTCTTGATTGAATATTTGAGAATATGAGTAGAATGTGAATGAAGTATGTTTGGAAGATGATTCGAAGTTACCTGGCTTGTTGCATTGGTTCTCTATTTATAATTTGTCTTATGGACCTTAAACTGATATAAGCCCAACGAAATATAAACAGAATAAAATATAAACAGAATATAATATAAATAGACTTACCTGAAAATCTGGTTAGTTACTAAATATCTTTAGATATTCTTGATTATTTTATATCTTGAATAAGATATATCTTTAACTGCTCGGCCCAGATATCATACTGTACAATTACATTAATCGATGATTTATAATATTAAATTTTTTTATCACTCTGAATTAATAGAGTTAATTTTAATTGAATATTAATTTGATAATAGTTTTTTTTTTTCAAATTTTTTTTGTAAACATAATATTAAGAAAATAAATTAAAGTTATATAAAAGTATACAATCATATTTAAAATTTAGTTATTCTTTAAATTTAAGGAACTTGTATAGAATGTTATTAATATATTGTTTAAAACTGATAAGTCCTTGATTTTCACTAGTGTAAAAACGTTGTTTAACGTCATCCCTTAGACGTCCGTTTCGTGAAAATCCGACGTCTACTACTGCACGGTGGCATTATTGTAAATAAATTGGAAAACTAGACGTCAGTTTCGATGTCAGGCAACGTCTATGACATCATAGACGTCGGACCTGCCGCAAACTGACGTCCAATTGCCTGAGGTATGTGATAAGACAGTCTATTGACGTTGGAGTTTCAAGGGGACCGACGTCTACTAGGTTGCAATTAATGCTAAACATCAAATCCCAGGAGCTTAGACGTCGGCTAGAAAGGGCATCGACGTCTACGTCACTGACAGGAAATCAAACGTCAACCGGTTCAGCTTTAGACGTCGAATAGACGTCGGATCCCGTGAAAAAGCAACGTCGATTGGGCTACAATTAATGTTGTTCACCTAATACCCCAAGCATTTAGACGTCACGTAGTCAAACGCCGACGTCTAAGGCCTGTCTGGAAGGCGGGAAGACAAAAATTCTTCAATGTAGACATCGTTTCTAAGGGTCCCCGACGTCTACTTTCCTGTATTTTCACCAAATTCGAGGGTTGTAGACGTCGGCTGCCAGGGGCACCGACGTGAACTTCCCTGACAGGAAACCAAAACGTCAATCTTTTCAGCTTCCTAGACGTCGGTTTCTGGAGCAACCGACGCCCCATTTCATTTTAAATAGACCGCGGACTCTTCTCAACATTCAGTTTTTGATCGCGTCTTCATCTCTTCTCCTTTTTCTCTGCTTCTCCTCTTCTTTTACTCGCTTGCGCACCTCTACTTTTTATCTCTTGCTGCATTGCATTGTCGTTTCTCATAACGTCATTGTCTTCGTCCTCTCCTTTTTCTCTCTTGCATCCCAGGTGTGTGGTTTTTTTTTATGCTTCCCGTTTAAACTTTCTTTAGTTTTTTATCGATTATCTTGTTGTTGAACTGATTAAAATTTGCTTTCTTTGTGTTGTGTTTTAGTGCAGTTTTGATCCTCTCTTTGGGTAACATAGTGCAACATTCTCCCTTTGTTGGTTTCCTCACAAGAAGGGTGACGATCTTTTGAGGTTTCTAGTTCTTCCGACCCAAAATGGAACCTGGGTCCTTGTCTACTTCTCGACACTGTAATTTTTTTCTGTTGCGGTTGATTAATGGGAAGTAGCCATGGACCCAGATTCGGTTTTGGGTTGAAAGGACTAGAAGACTCAAAAGACACAAGCTTTTTTTGTGAGGAAACTAGCGAGAGGAGGATGTTACATAATGCTACCGAAAGCCTAGATCAAAATTGCACTAAAACACAAAATTGTTGTTAGACGTCGGTTAAAGCCATGTCCGACGTCTATAACAACATAAACCTCGGTTAGTGTCATATTAAACCTCTTTATATATTCATGTTGATGTCTGTTTAATCATAGGAGGACGTCTATACAGAGTAATTAGACGTCGGTGTGTGTTTAAGCAGACGTCTATAGAGACGTCGATGGATATCTGTAACCGACGTTGAGTTGGACGTCGATTCTGAGGAATTACGACGTCCCATAGACGTCACCCGTTTAGACGTCGGATGTGAAAGTGACGTTAAAAGCTCAAATTAATCGACGTTAAACAACATTTTTGCATTAGTGTTTGATTATTCTTCATATGTGATATTGGAATTTTAAATCACATATCAAACCCACACTTGATACCAACACATGAGTTAATTTGCAGATAATTGTTACTATATTTTTAATTTAGTCTAATGAATAATTTAATTATTCAATTTGAACCAAATATATTTAAATCGAAATTAGAATTTAAAAATTTTGATCTAATTATTTTTGTTAAAATTAATTAGATTGCATAATCATATACAAATTAATTATATTTCATAATTTTAAAGACACAACTTTAAGAGGTAAGTAATTATGGAAAAAATGATTTTGAAAGTTTTTGCCTTATTATTATACGTTAACAAATCAATTATTCAAATTTAAAATACTATAATTATTTATAATTAAATTGCTTAAAAATTGTTCTAATTGATTTTAAAAAATATAACATTTCAAATTTTCAATAGTATTAACATTATTATTGGATAAATCACAAGTTAATAAAATTAGAACAGTCTAAAAGAAATCAAACATGAACTATTATAGTTATCTATGTATAACTATAATAGTATAACATATACTAAAAAAGAGTAGAATTTCAACAACATCAAAATTTATACTTAGAACTTAAAGTGTAACCAGAAGTTCCAAAAGAATATAAATATATATATATATATATATACATATATATATATATATATATATATATATATATATGATTAGTAAGATAAAGAAAGATTAATCTACTCCTTTGATCCATCTATGTTGCCTAACAATTTATTCAACCAAGGCTCCTTCATCTGCTCACATCATAAAAATGATCATTGCAAACCAAAGAACAAACAAACACAAACACAGAGGAAAGGGTAAACTATTATTATCAAATAATGCACATAAAATCATTTACAATATCATTTTATAATTCAATTATCAACCACTAACAATATTTATACACATTTTATCATATAACTATAGACTGATTATTCAGATACATTTATTAATATCGAACTATATAGGCCCTACCTCAGAGGTGGTACAACAACAACTTCTTCATCAATAATTACCACACTTCAAGGTTAATCCTTTCAAGCATTTATGGTCAAACAATTAACCAATAGACTAAGGACCTTCTGCTACTCTCTACAACATAACTATCGTTATTTTCTTGAGACTGGAAGTTATTGAGAGTGTCAAAATGACCCCTAATTACTAGCATCTTATATCAATACATACACCTATATATAACTATCTTAAGGACTTTTCCTTTAAATCCTTATAACCATTATTCACAAAATTTACATAGAGTTATTCCATATCATCATATATTTCAAGTTGTATTACTAATCATAAGAATAATAATCATACCATTTACATCCAAACATATAAGAGGAATGAAAACAGAACAACCTAAGAAGGACAACCTAGTCACCCAATGTAGGAATCCTAGCACCTAGCAAGCACTAGCTCGCCCAGTGAGTAATAGCTCACCCAACGAGCAAATCTACTCGCCTAGCAAAAGCTCAAACAAAGAGTTCTCCAGCCCAGCGAGCTGGCTCACCTAGTCCTTGAAACTCATTGTCAAAGCTCTCATTTACTCGCCTAACCACTCTACATAATTCTAGAGAAAACCAATTTTGTAGAATTTATCTTATGCACTTCTACCAACTTCTATCACTTCCATTTGGTATTCTAAGCTTAAATTAACCTATCCAAGAGTATGTAACCATCTAAAACCAAGTTTAAACTCATTTTACCATGAAATTCCAACTCAAACCAACCAAAACACTATTATATAAACCATAAACTAATTCTACCAATTTTAACACATAACATCGAGACTTAAGGGTCTAAATGAGTAAAAAATGACCTGACCACAAATTCCAAACATTCCAATTTTCCTCAGACCTTCTACTTCAAAAACTCACAACTCAAAACCTCTAAAATACACTTATAACTATTCAAAAAATAGCCGAAAGGCTACCATTTGATTCTAGATCACATATATACTAACTCACAGCTTAAACAAGTTCCAAATGACTATACATGTCCTAATTCAAAATTTCTCCCCTTAGACCATTTTCTTTTCTCTAAAACTCACCTATCAAAACTTCTATTTTAGACCAAAATGACCTATAACTCTACTAACTCATTTCTCCTCAACATTTCACCCAAAATAACGCCACCAACATCACAACAACAGATTTCACAAGATTAAATCCACTTCAAAACAAAATTGTACCAAGGAATTCAAGCAATCTTACTGCCAATTAAGTCATCAAAACACAATGAACATTAGAGCGAATATCTCAATCATAATTAAATCATCCTATCATCCAAGCTACCACTGATCATATTATAAATTAGAATCTAAGAATGAACACTAGCTTCCCTTACCTTATAAAAAAAGCTACCAAGCTCTATGCAATGCTCTACCCTTGCTTTGAGCCCAAGGAATCCTAGGAGTGCCTACAAACCAGCAAATTGTGATCGAAGTGAGTCTTTAAGACCTCTGATCAATAAAGAACTAAAAAAGAGAGATGGACGATGTAACATCCCAATAATTATAGTATTGAACTATAATGTAGTTATTACATCTTTAATATCATAGAACAGTCATAGAAATGAGGAATAAAAGTTTTCCTCAATTTTATGCAAATTATCTCTCAACTTTTAAACTTAATACAATCCAAACTTAAAACGATTAAAAACAAGGATCTCATCCATATAAGCTAAACACTACTCGATCCTTCATCTAATGCCTGTTCCACCGGCATCTCATCACCTTCTGCTCACACCCACCGGATGATAATCATCGAGAGAAAACACACAACACAACAATAACAACTAAACAATAGATAAAGCAAGGGTGAGCTAATGCAACAAAATAACATGGTATTTTTAAATTAGTAACATAATTTCTAACTTATAAGTCAAATCACTTAATAATACAATAAACATACCATAATTAACATAAACTCAATCCATTCAAATAATCGTATGAATATCAAACTCTCAGTAGGTTATACACTTGTAGTGGTACTTTACTCAGATACATCATATCCTACTTAGATACATCATATCCTACTCTGTCCCCCAAAGTGGATCTTTGTATATGGATGCACCTACTTGCTAGCTCAATTATCTTATCCTACTCTCTCCCCCAAACTGGATCTTCGGATATAAATACAACTATTAAAGCTTCATCCTTCCTACTTTGTCCAACTTCTCAAGGTGGATCTTCGGTAAGGATTTCCCACTCTCCACCAAACTCTTACTATGTTCAAATACATAAATTTCACATCCAACATAATATAATACATTCAACATAGAATTCATATCCATTGAGCATTTTACAAAATAAAATCAATAGAATATAATCTGTTTAATAAGAATTTAGTTAAAACACATCGAATAAACTTCTAGGAAAGAGAGGTGTGTCATAATGGACAACTTAAGTACCAGGTCTTTCCTAGCCAAAGTGTTCCTCAACTTGTTATTAACAAATTTCTTATTTACAGATTCAAAACAACAACATATAATATTAACAAAGAAATTCAAATAGTTATATAACAAGCACATAAGTTTTTCATTAACAATAATTGCATAAAATTTTCAAGACATGAATAGTTATAAAAAAATATTTTATCTACTCTAAAATTTCTTCGTACCCTCCTTTCTATTTCTTTCTTCTCCACTCAATTTTTCTTTTTGGTGCAGAACTCTCATTTCTATCTTGGCTATTTATAGCCAAAATTTTTACTATTCAAAATATTTTTTTAATATTATTTATTATTTTAATATTATTTTAATAGTATTTTATTAATATTTTAATCACAACTTGCAAAAACCACTTACAAATCTTATCCCCCCTTAATCATTGCAATGTAGGAATTCTTATCCCTTCATGAATTTATTTATTTATTTATTTATTATTATTATTATTTTTTTATAAAACCTTCTAAAACAGGTTTTCAAAATTTTGAATCCCTCCTTTGGAAATTACTAGAATTCTCTACCATAAACTTTTAGTCGCTTGTGTTTTAAACTACGAATTAAAGAAAAAAGAGTAGAAACTTATTTACTCTAGAAGAAAGTCTGATTGGATGATGATAGAGAATACACTGTTGTGATTTCCTAGACGATTCCTGGTCGTCAAACAGATGATCCGGGAATTAGAAATTGTAGAGAGAATGGAAAAATAACTTAAAGAAAGAGTTATAAAGAGATAGTGAGTGTTTTAAATAATAAAATGAGTTTATAAAATTCTATTTATATTATTGAACTATCTTAATATTAAAATATTCGAGTTCATTATTCTAAAATACCTATTAACTCTAATATTCTATTTTTTTTTATTCTTAACAAATTTTAAAATAAAACTATTTTATATTTATTATGAATTAAATTAAAATATTCATAAAATTAATATAAACGATAAATATAATAAAATAGAATGAGAGATAAAAGCATTTTGATATAATATTTACATTCATTGCTAAATCAAATTGATCTTAATGTTTTAATCTGAATTAAAACAAAATTAAGTTTAATGAAAAAATAATTTGATATTACTGAATTTTATTTCTTTTGTAAAAGATAAATATTGATAAAATGAATTAAATTCACATGAAAGTATAAAATTATATCAAAAAATTATTTATTCTTTAAATAATATAATTTCATGAGATGCTATCAATAAAATAAAATGAAATATTATTTGTAATTTTCTAAATTTAATTATATTTAAATTTTAATTCACGTCCACTTTTATCATATTAAATAAAAATATTTCTATAATTTATTATATTATTTAATTATTCTTTTTCATCAATTAAATTTATTAAATTTTGGAGACTCATCTCTTATGGATCACACTTTCCACTTTTTCTTACCTTTTCAATTCTTTTTATTTACTTTTCCTTATTTTTATTTACAGATAACAAATAAATTGGGTATATATATATATATATATATATATATATATATATATATATATATATATATATGGGATTTGCTAATTTGCGTATGCCTGTTTTTCAGTTTGTACATTTTAGCAATGTGTACCAGATTTTAGTAGACAAAAATACCCTTATATATCATGAATTCTAAGTTTTAAGGTTAATGGTATTTTAATAATTTTCATTCTCAAAATTAAAAAAATAAGAAAAGAAACCCCAAAACCCTTACTCACCTCTCTCATTCCTTTTAACCCTTCCTCTTTCATCTCTTTCACTCCAACCTTTTCTCTATCATACCTACTCTAGTCCCAATTGAAAAAAATCAGAAACACTTGTCTTATTTTAATGATTTTCATTTTCAAAACTAAAAAAAGAAACACCAAACCCTTACTCACCTCCTTCATTCCTTTCAACCTTTTCTCTTTCATCTCTTTCACTCAAACATTTTCTCTGTCATTTCTGCACTAGACCCAACTAAAAAAAATACTCATTATTAAACAATTTTCTTTTGTAAAGAGTTGAGTCATTGACATATTCACCTTCCGAAAAAAGTTCATTCAAAATCTCTTTAATTTCATTATCTTCATTATATATTACAGCCGACGGGCACAATTGCACCAAGACTTATGAGCATCCTTCCTTTACATTATGAGAGACTACTACGTAACATTGCTCCGTGGCCATTTCATTTTTTTTGGTAGAAATTCATTAACTTGTTTTCCTTTACTAAAGAAAAAAAATCAAAATACAATAAAATTCTCAACAATAAAATCAAACAATAAAAATTCTAAATCTTGAAATTTTATTTAAAATTATATAAAGAAAAAATTAGGTGCTTTAATATTTTTATTTATGTAACTATTTTTTTTCTCTAACCACTTTATTTAATAACGAGTGATTTTTAGTTTGGGCTAGTGCAGAGATGAGAGAGAAAATGTTTGGGTGAGAGAGATGGAGAAAGGATTGAGAGGAATAAAGGAGATGAGTAAAGGTTTGGGGTTTCTTATTTTAGTTTTGAGAATGAAAATTATTAAAATAAAGCAAATGTTTGTGATTTTTTTCAATTGAAGCTAGAGTAGGGATAACAAAGAAAAGGTTAGAGTGAAAGAGATGAAAGAGAAAGGATTGAGAGGAATGAGAGAGGTGGGTAAGGATTTGGGGGGTTCTTTTTTTATTTATTTAATTTTGAGAATGGAAATTATTAAAATATCCTTAACCTTAAAATTTAGAATTCATGATATAAGAGTATTTTTGTCTACTGAAACCCAGTACACATTGCTAAAATGTACCAACTGAAAAACAGACGTACGCAAATTAGCAAACCCCTATGGATATATATATATATATATATATATATATATATATATATATATATATATATATATTTATGGATAATATCTAATGTTTTCAATTAGATATAAGATGAAAATCAATGAAAAAAAAAGTCTTTTTAATAATTTCTTTTTTTGACAATTGACAAAACTAATATATACATATTCACCCTATCCTCACCCTATACCCATCTAATATTCATCTCCTTTCCATTTAAACTATAAAAAATGCTGATTGTTTATTAGGTAATAATATATATATATATATATATATATATATATATATATATATATATATATATTATTTTTAGTCTTTAATTTTATAAATTTGTTTCATTAGAATATTTAACTCTTTTCAATAATATAAATCCTTCATTTACTAATAATATAAAAAAGTTATCTTCTTTATTCTCTTATATTTAATTTTTATTTTATTTGAAGAACTCTTTCTGATTTGCTAAATCAATTTTACCATCTTTTAACAGTTTGATTATTTTCATATTTAAAAAATTTCTTTAAATCTTTAAGTTATTTTTGTCCTATTATACCTTTAATTGTGCATTTGTTATGGTATATCAAATTGTTTCTAACTCAACATTTAATTATTTTTATATATTTTTAATATTTTTATTTGTTGTATACTGTTATCATAAAAAGTATATATTTTCTATCTATTATTAGAAATGTAATTTTATAAATAGAATTGTATAAAAGAATTTAGTTTACTGTAGTATAATAAGTTAATATTATAGTAATATTATTGTAATGAATATTCTGTATCACTCTTCAACATATATTGAAGTTTAACAGATAAAAAATCAATGTTAAATTTTAATTATTATTAATTTAATATAATTCTTTTTGTATGATTTCATTCAAATTCTAATGGTATATTCTAATTTTTACTAATATATAAAATAATATTTTATTAAGATTTACAAAATGGAAATAAAAAAACATTTGAAATATTTTTAAATTTAAATATCTATTTTTTATTTATAATATTTTAAAAATATTTTTAAATTTTATCGACCTGTAAATTTAATAAATGTTTGTTCTCACAAAATTTTATTTAGTACTATATAATTATAATTTTTTCTTAAATATTTGATATTGAAAAATAAAAATTCATTAACATTAAATATTTGATAATATTATATTTTTTTATAAGAATAGTTTTATAATTTTATAAAAGTTAATTAATAGATATTAAAACCGTAAAAAGAAAAAATAGAAATACGGGATGAGTATTGAGTATACTTGTTATCATGTGGGGAGGGGATAAAAGAAGAATTTCATTCTCATTAAGTTTGGATATATGGATAAAGGTTTTTTTTTTTTTTAAAATGAACATAAAATAACGAAATCTGTTTCTCTCCCCATTGTCATCTCGGCCTTACCTACACTTCCAATCCAAAAGACACCCTTAGATTGTGTTTCAAATGAACTAATAAAAACAAAGTATATTATAAATAATGAAATTCAATTTTGGTAAAATTTTTGAGAAGAAAAAAATAAAACTTGTTGAAATATAATGTCAAAGTTATAAATTTAAATTTTGATAATTTAAAAAAAAAAAACACCCTATAATTTTCAAATATTGATGGGAGCACATAGCTAAAATTACAACCACATTTAAATTAAACTAAAACAATTTCATATATATGGTTTCAATTTCTTTACTATAAAAATATATTAAATCATGGTTTGCATGAATAAAGGATATAATGTATATTTAAGGCACTCCTTTTTGGTAATTACTCAGAAGATGTTGTGAGTTAAAGTCAGTGAAAAGAAGGATGTGGTAGCATGAATTTTGAAGAATACTTGGTGAATTGGTAACAGATTAGCCTTGTGTGTGATCGGGTGGAATCCCTCGGCAATGACTTTACAAAGCAGTAGAGACCACCACAAGTGCACAACCCGCCCCAGTTCTACATAAATTTTATGTTTGGACGTGTCTAGGAGTCTTAACATGATAGGATGTTTGTTTTGATGAGTTTTATGAAATAAATGCTTATGTTTATGATGACTCACGTGGTTATATGTGTATATGGATATTCTTGGAAATGTTAGATTGATTGGAAATGAATTGTATGATTGTTTGAGACCTAGCTCACCCTTGCGTTGTATGTGTTGCATGTGTTTGCCTTCCCCCTTGCGATGATCATCCAATTTGGATGTGAGCAGTAGGTGATGATGTACCATTGGAGCAAGCTTTGGAAGTTGAGGAAGATCCAATACTTAGTACTTAGGATTTCGTTTAGCTCCTACTGGATTAGCTTGCTATTTTGAAAACTTCTAGTTTTATTTTACCATGATTGGTATTTTGGAAACACTTTTTAGGTCTCTTTAAAATTTAGTAAACTTGTATTTTGGAAGAACTTTAGAAACTTATACTCAGGTTTTATTTTGTTTTATTTTTCTTCTATATTTAGGATGACTGTATAAATATTTAATTACGATTATCTCTATCTCTCAACTGCTTTCACATATTATAATAGTTGAATCCTATTATATTGTATGTATATATGATATTTTGGGATGTCACACCTGTAAATTTAATAAATGTTTGTTCTCACAAAATTTTATTTAGTACTATATAATTATAATTTTTTCTTAAATATTTGATATTGAAAAAATAAAAATCCATTAATATTAAATATTTGATAATATTATATTTTTTATAAGAATATTTTTATAATTTTATAAAAGTTAATTAATAGATATTAAAACCGTAAAAAAAAAAAAAAAGTAGGAATACGGGATGAGTATTGAGTATACTCGTTCTCATGTGGGGTGGGGATAAAAGAAGAATTTCCTTCTCATTAAGTTTGGATACATGGATGAAGGTTAATTTTCTTTTATTTTTTTTTAAATGAATATAAAATACCTAAATCTGTCTCTCTGCCCCATTGTCATCTCGCCCTTACCTACACTTCCAATCCAAATAAATTAAAAAAAGTATATTTTAAATAATGAAATTCAATTTTGGTAAACTTTGAGAAGAAAGATATAAAACTTGTTGAAATATAATGTCAAAGTTATAAATTTTAATATTGATAATTTAAAAAAAAAACCCTATAATTTTCAAATATTGAGGGGAGCACATAGCTAAAATTACAACCACATTTATATTAAACTAAAACAATTTCATATATATGGTTTCAATTTCTTTACTATAAAAATATATTAAAACATGGTTTGCATGGATAGAAAGGATTTAATGTATATGTAAGGCACTCCTTTCTGATAATTACTTAGAAGATTTTTATAAGTACGTGAAAAGAAGAATGTGGTAGCATGAAGTTTGAAGAATACTTGGTGAATGTTGGGATAAATTTAAATTTAGAAATTTATTATTATATTAGTTTTGAGTTTGGTAATATTTGGTTTGATTCGATAGATATCAAATAGGGATAGATAGTTATGATTTGCTATTTTTCTAGGTAGAATATTATTTTATGATAGAATAGGAGATTTAATTTTTGGATAAGTTGATATTTTATTGTCAGTATTTGTAATTAGCCCAAGACCCTATTTGTACCTATTTAAAGGTAGCTAAGGTTTAATAAAAATAACCCATTATGGATTGAAGAGTAATATTATTTGTGTGGGTCAAATCCACAATAGATTCTAAGAGTAAAATTATTTGTGTGGTTCATCGTTTTTCCCAGTGGTTGGTATGAGACCCAACAGTGAATTGGTAATGATGGTTATGTTGATAAATATTTATAATTTTGAAAGTCCAACCAACATAAGAGAGTAATGGGATTTTCTGAGCCGGCCATGTGAATTTTTAATTTCTTTATGGAGATGGTTGGTAACCCTCACCTTCCAACCTTAGTTTTTTGTTGGTTCTAGAAGCACTGGAACAAAATTAGCTTTTAAAATAAGTGCAAGAATCTCCAAGGTTGGTGACCCACCTCATCATCCACTCATCTCTTTCTTCCTCCTCTCATGCCACACGAAATGCCTACTATTCTTATCTTCCAGTATTTTGACTGTGACCCAATCTAATTTGCTTTCCCATTATTCAACGCCATCTTCTTCAGCATATATTCCATAATTCTAAAATCATTAAAAGGGCATCATTAACTTGTTGACGCTTTCCCCCACGTTCACAAAAACAATCCATCTCCTAATTATTTCACCTTGGCTTTTCTCTCAATCAACACACCTTCAATACTTGTGTAAAATCTTTTTAACCAGATCACCAGAATCTGATTCCATCAATCTTAACATGTTGCTGTGATACGCTCTCGCATATGGTTGTGCCAGAAATATTCACACACAATGATTTTTGTCTCATCTCATCAAGGTTTGGTCTTAATGATTTTGGGAACATGCTAAACAAATAGTCTATCACTATAGATGGCCCCAGAGTCAAAGTTCAAACCCTTAACGGCAAGCAAGACACTGTTGACTATCGAGAATTTCAGAATTTTAGATCAGGACAAACAACTCTAACTAAAAGTTGGAACGTGCTTTTTTAATTACATTTCAAAGCAATATTTCCATTTCTCTTATCTTCTCTGGCTTTTGCTTTTGTGGTCAACTCGTGGCTTCTATCAAGTGTTAATGTTCTACGGATTTCCAACTTGCATATGAAAAGTCCAACAAACTCCAACTTGGGCTTTACAACATCGAAAACTGCTAGGCCCATTTACTAATATTTTAGATACTATAAAATTAGAGCGAATCATTTTTAGATACTATAAAATTTGAACATGTCAGGTATCTTCAAGAACAAAATCTCAAAATTTTCAAACAAGAACATCTTAGTAGCACCAGAAGCAGCAACAATATAACAAGAAAGAAAGTGTAATTTCACTTCTTTTGGTGCCACGAAACGAAACATACAACGCTAAAGCTGCAACATGAAGTGACAAACCAAACCAAAACACATGAAACGAACCCAACTGAACCTAGGCAAACATAACGGGTAACGTGAAAAGAGCAACGAGAGATGAAATTGCATGGAGCAACTAACAGTGCCTGGTGCAGAAACAGCGTCTACGAAATCCGCGACAGTGGCCACCAGTGAAGCCTTCAACATGGCAAACCGAAGCACAGTTTTGGTGGCTGACGCACATCCCCTTAAATCGATGGCTCTTTGACTCACAGTGTCTTCCTTCCGTTTCAACCATCATCTCTGCATTATCACAAACAAACACAGTTATAATTACGTTCTTACTATCTATTCCTATTGCACGCACAGAAGCCTACCAGAAGCAAGGAGAATGAGCAACATGAAGAAAAACCCGAATCGTGCCTTGTCCATTGCTGGTTTATGTACCACACTCTCACCCAGATCAATATAAACAAAAGGGTGTTACTCCTATCTATTTATAGCTAGTTGAGAAAGTAAGAAATCGTTAAGTAGCAGAAATTTCTAAAACTAGACGAAAATCTAAGTTCATCCATGTTAGAGGGAGGTTACTAGAGATACTGGTTATTATTATACACAAAATATATTTAGTCGTTTAAAGTAGGATTTGCTTTTAAAAAAAGTGAAATAAAGTATGATATTTGCGTACAATGTTGTGTCCGAGGAGTGAAATGTTGTTTAAGGAATCTGTTCACGTGAAAGGAGAAGCCGACATGAGTGTCCAGGTGTAGCAGAAAGTGGTGGGTGAAGGACATGTATAATGCATCGAAAAGGGCACGTATTACGGTAACCGCTGGAGAGTGTTGATTCTGGACAAAAGGTTTCAGAACACAAGAACTGTAAAGCTCGAAAGAGGAAATGGGACGGTGATGAGATCAGAATTACGAGGTTGCAGTTTGTGTCAAAAGTGTGGTTAATATGTATGAGAGATTTTCGATGTTTTTAAACTGTAATATATAATAGGCTAAAATCCTATTTTCACATCTGTTACCTATAAAAAAATTCAATTGAATTTTTAATTTTTATTTAATTAAATTTAGTTTTTTAATTTCTAAAAATATTCTATTACATTCTTCCTATATTAAATTAACGTTAGATTTAAGTTATAATTTATATACGAAATTACTCAACTTAAAAGTAGAGCTGTCAAAATGAGTAACCCGGCTCGACCCGGCCCAGCCCACCACGGGTTGGTCACTTAGTGAGTCAACCCAACCCGGCTCATTTATTAGCGAGCCAGAAAAACTTCAACCCGGCTCAACCCACCACGGGTTGGTGGGTAAACGGGTTGGCTCACTAGCTCATTTAATTACATTTTTTTAAAAATAAAAAAGAAAATACAAACTTTCT
>NW_014543621.1:0-24517 GCF_000741045.1 Vigna radiata var. radiata | reverse complement strand
GGTCTAAATGAGTCGGGTTGAAATCTGACCCGCATGTAAGTGGGTTGTATTTTTCAAACCCAACCCGGCCCGAACCCGTGACGGGCCGGGTTGGCTCACGGGTTGTGACCCATTTTGACGGCTCTACTTAAAAGAATCTAAATATTCGGTTTTTTCATTCGGTAGGCAAATTTGCCTCATATAAGCAAAGTCAATGGAAGGTCGTGGGGCCAGAACGACTTCCAAAAAAGAAGTCGTGCTCCCTTGCACGACTTCATACTGTTCACATNAACAGTAGTGAAGTCGTGCACTCCAAAAACGATTTCTGGGTCTGGTAATCGATTACATGGAGCTGTAATCGATTATAACGTGGTAAAATCGTGCCCCCTTCACGACTTCAACTTTGTAGGCAAAAATAGGCCTGGTAATCGATTACAGACCCTGTAATCGATTACCCATAGGTTTTTATGTAGTAACAGTCCTGGTAATCGCTTACCAGTGTGTGTAATAGGCAAAAAGTCCCTAGTAATCGATTATGAGGCAGTGGTAATTGATTACCAGAGTAATTTGATTGTTGAACAACATTTTTATGAGGTGTTTTAGAAATTTTTATTATGTTTATTGTGTTAGACAAATAAGATATTGTCCTTACAATTTATTTAATAAAAGAAGGAAATTAAAATGTAGTATAGAATTTGATATGAAATATTAAAAGTACTAGATTTATTATTGATTGGATTACAAAATTAACTATTGACGAAATGGACAATTTCCCCTATGATGACCTTCGTTGCGGAAGTAAGAGCATTTTTTGGGCTGATCTGGAGTGGATTGATCCATCTCATTAGGAATCCTTTTTGTAGACGGTCTTCCGGATGCCTTGCATCGCATATGAGGATCTGGTATGAAGTTTGGACCTGTATACGCAGACCAATAATCTTCATTTTGGATTGGGTGAAATTATACTTCGTATGCCTTGTAAATGTTATTAACGCTATACACTGGATCGATTACTTGGGTTAGTGGTATATGCGAATTTGCGCAAATGGTAATGACATGATGACATGGGAGACGAGTAGCTTGGAAGTGACCACAATCACACCACCATTCATTTAGCCTGACCTTATAGGGAATTGGATGTGGGCGATATTGGTGAGGTGTTGAAATTTCTTGAACGTCAAATTCTGAATTTTCACTGTTGTTGCGATGAACATGACAAAATGCTGATTGTTGTTGATTTTTCCTAATAATGTCGGCGATTTCTTCAGGAAATTGGTGGCCTGCTTGTAGCATGTACTGTGCTTTTAGTCTTTGTTCAAGAAACCATGATTGTGTCCTCTCAAATGTTTTTTTGATGAGTGCACAAATTGGTAATGAACGTGCTCCCTTTAAAACGGAGTTCATGCACTCAGCAAGATTAGTGGTCATATGTCCATATCTTCTCCCTCCATCAAAAGCTTGAGACCATTTNGAACGTGCTCCCTTTAAAACGGAGTTCATGCACTCAGCAAGATTAGTGGTCATATGTCCATATCTTCTCCCTCCATCAAAAGCTTGAGACCATTTATTTAATGGAATTTTATCTATCCAAGCAACTTGTTGTGGGTAATGGTGTCTTAATGCAGTAAGCTTTGCTGTAACAGTAGGTTGCTTGACCATGTAGTAATTTTGTACAGTTATGTTAACTGAATATAAACAGTAAATTGGTAGGAAAAAAATATAGTAGTACCTAAATTGATGAATTGCTTTTTGAGGTCGTGATTTTTGAATTTGTTGTTGAAGTTGAAGGCTAGATGACGTATGCAATAAATAGAGTTCAAACCATCTTCTTCCCAACCAACTTCTTCTGATCTTAAGGCGGATAAGATACCTTTTCCTCTGTCAGTGATGATGCAAATATTTGGTTAAGGGCAAACATGTTCTCGAAGTAGTTGAAAGAACCATATCATGGCCTCCTTTGTCTCACCTTCTATAATTGCAAATGCTACTGGAAAAAGATTTTTATTGCCATCCTGACTCATGGCGGTGAGCAAAGTTCGATGATATTTGCCCGTTAGAAACATCCCATTGACTTGGAGAATGGGTTTACAATATTTGAATCCTTGTATGCAAGGACCGAAAGACCAAAAAACTCTTTCCATAATGTAGCAATTATTGTCTGTTTGTCCATCAATCTCCACTGGAGAACCGGTGCACTGTAATATTGTACCAGGGTTTGCTTCCTTCACCGCATGCAACCACCTCGGTAGATGGGGTTATAAGACTCTTCCCAATCACCAAACTCCATAGCAAGAGCCTTTTGCTTTGCGATCCAAGCTTTTCTGTATGACACGAAATTTCCGAATCGAGCTTTAATATCTGCAATCAAACTTTTGATGGGAATGAAGGGGTTTCTACAGACAGAATTTGATACAATTGCGGCAATGTGAGTACTATCAAGATTTGTATGATCTTGAGATAGTATGTTTGAGAAACAGGTATGTTGGCCCTCGATATTTTTGATTTCCCAATATTTACGGACTTTGCTATAGCCTGCCCTCAATCGCCATTGATAGCCGTTGTGGTATTCTAGACATCGAATAACATAGATGTTAGGCTTTGATTCAACAACATTGTATTTGTAACCGTTGGTGATGTGATATTGTTTGATTGCAGCAACAGTTTTCTCCTTTGATTGAAATTGCATATGCTTATGCAGTTCTGGAATGACATGCTGAGATGACTGTGTCATTTGATCGTCATCACCGTGTTCATCGCGAAGTAATTTATCCATTTCATCATCTGTGTTGAAATCATCAACATTATCTAGTATCAAAGGTTCTTCTTCATCAATGTTTTATGATGACGAAGATGCTCTGAAGTTCCACGATGCCATTACGTAATGAAATATGTTGAGTAATGCTGTGAAGATGGATTGGTCTGAAGATAGAAGGCAAAGTAGTGAAGATGGAATGACAAAGTAGTGAAGATGGAATGGTCTGAAGATGAAATATATTAGTCATGCAAGTAGCCAAGTACTGGTTTTTCTTAGAACCATGACCTATGTTTAGGTTTGCATGCATTTTTGCATGCATGGTTGCAGGCATTTTTGCATACATGGTTGCGGGCATGCGTATTAAATCTTGGGCAGTGATCTTTCATTTCTACACAGAGTGGAAATGATTTGATTTGACGAAGGTTATGTTGGTTGATGTGTACAAGTTATATATTTAATATTTTTTCATATCATTTAACCAAATAAATAATTAATATTACAAAACAAACTCATAAATAATTCCAAAAAATATTTTTTAAATTTCAAAAAATAAAGTATGTGTGTTTCACATGTTGTATAATTTTCTAATTAATTTTTTTGATGCTAAACATAATTTTTTACAACTTTTACAATTAAATTGATTTCTTTTTTTTTTTAAATTATTTTTTATTATATTGAAATTATTTAAATTAAATAAAGACTGGAAAAAAGTGAAGTTGGGGGAAGTCGTGCACCCCCCTCACAACTTCACTTTTTTCATTTTTTATTTAATTTAAATTATTTTAATTAAGTTAAAATTAATTTCAAAATAATAAAAAAAAACGTTAAAAGGTGAAAATAAATTGGAAAAATAATTAATTGACCTTTTTCAAATTGTATAATGTTAAATAATTTTGTGATTATGAGGTTAATTTTTTCAATTTTTTTTTGAAAACTAAACCAAGTTTTTGAGTGCAAATTAGTATTAAATCATAGATTATTCCAAATAATATTTTTTAAATTTCAAAAAATAAAGTATGTATGTTTTACATGTTGTATAATTTTCTAATTAATTTTTTTGATGCTAAACATAATTTTTTACAATTTTTATAATTAAATTGATATTTTTATTATTTTTAAATTATTTTTTATTATATTAAAATGATTTAAATTAAATAAAAAATGAAAAAAGTGAAGTTGTGGGGTGCATGACTTCAACTATAGAAGTCGTGTATACCTTACAAATTCACTTTTTCCATTTTTTATTTAATTTAAATCATTTTAATTAAGTTAAAATTAATTTAAAATAAATAAAAAAACGTTAAAAGGTGAAAATAAATTGGAAAAATAATTAATTGACCTTTTTCAAGTTGTATGATGTTGAAAATAATTTTGTGATTATGAGGTTAATTTTTTCAATTTTTGTTGAAAACTAAACTAAGTTTTTGAGTGAAAATTAGCATTAAATCATTGATAATTCCAAATAATATTTTTTAAATTTCAAAAAATAAAGTATGTGTGTTTTACATGTTGTATAATTTTGTAATTAATTTTTTGATGCTAAACATAATTTTTTAAAATTTTTACAATTAAATTGATATTTTTATTATTTTAAATTATTTTTTATTATATTAGAATTATTTAAATTAAATAAAAAATGAAAAAAGTGAAGTTGGGGATGCACGACTTCAACTATGGAAGTCGTGCACCCCCCTCACAACTTCACTTTTTTCATTTTTTATTTAATTTAAATCATTTTAATTAAGTTAAAATTTTATTTTAATCATAAAAAGTTGCAAAAAAATTCTAAATTATTTTATATTTATTATAAGTATTTTATTATAATAAAAAAAATTCATTAAAACAATTAATGTATTCTAAAATGTTGTATATAAATTATGTACAACTTAAATAATTAATTAGGTGTGTGTAGTACTTTGTAGGTTTCCTATTCATGTGGCATGCGTCTGTGTCTCCTCTGTGTTATCCGTGCAATAATTATTTCATTTTACCACTTTTATTATTCCCACCTAACATTATTGATGGACCGTCAATAATGGTGCACCCATCACGTGAAAGAATTTGCTCCATAAATTCATGTGCGAGGAACCTTTGCATTTGCACCAGCAGAACCATTCTTTTCCAAAGAAAGAATTGCATTCTTCTCCTCTGATTGAATTGCATATTTTTCCGTTACGCAAAAAATATTCGATATGGCTTTTGCACGTCATCTTCCTGTTCATATGTCTCTTTTGCGTCTTTAAGACAACCACGTTGTTAAGGCAATTTGGGAAGGAAGTGAAAGAGTTCTTCGACCGAGAAGACATGCATTATAGATAGCGAAGCATGTCGATGAACTAGATGAAAGAGTGATCAACATACTACAAGCAGTCGGATTTAACCATATTTTGAAAGTCTCAAATGTGGAAATAAATCACGTCCTAGTGACTGATTTAGTGGAAAGGTGGAGAATTGAGACTTATACTTTCCACTTGCCTCTTGGGGAAAATACAGTAACATTGGAAGACGTTGCATTGCAACTAGGGCTTCCGATTGAAGGTCATGCTGTCATTGGCATCAGCAGTGGACCTCTGACATTATTTTGCTAGCAACTACTAGGACATGTTCCACCGGAAAATACTATTAGGGGCAACAGAATAAAATTGTCCTGGCTGAATAATACATTTCGCCAGTTACCTCATGACGCCCCCGATGAGGTAGTGGAACAATACGCTAGAGCATACATGTTGTTGATAATTGGCAGCATACTAATACCAAATACTTCTGCAAGCGTGGTACATTTGATGTATCTACCACTTTTAGCTGACTTGCAAATGGTGGCAAACTATAGCTGGGCATCTGCAGTTCTTTCGTGTTTATACCGTGCCCTTGATCATGGTACAAGAGTTGATCAAGACAATATCGGCGGCTGCATGATATTGTTACAGTGTTGGGCATGGGAAAGAATAACATGTATTGCTCCGCAAATACATGAGGTCAATCAGGACGAAATTTATGGCGGTGCTGTTTTTCCACTGACGAAAAGATGGTGTCGAACAACACAATCAATTTTTCATGACACCACAACTTTACAACAATTTCATCAAAAATTGGATGACCTTACACCGAAACAGGTATTCTACATTTCAATATTTCAACCCAAATATACCATAAATTATTTTCTAACCAATTATTAAAATATTTCACTTCCTATGGACTCCTTACCGATGTGATGAAATTCGTCACATGATTCCAGTCCAACTGCCCCCCACTTCTCCAGCAGTTGTGCCTCTTATATGTTTCTCAGTTGTAGAATTCCACCACTCAGACCGTGTTATGCGTCAATTTGGATTTCGATAACTTGTCCCACAAACACCGATGAATCTGGACGACATACATAAAGAGGATATGAGAGGACGAACAAACTAGGATTGGCAAGAACATCATAAATAATGGATTGGTTTATGGAATAACCGTCAAAATTGTATCTTTAACGATGTTCCATTCCACAGAAATGGTCACTTGCGTGACGATTCTGAGTATATACAGTGGTACATAAGTCATACAATCCGTTATTTAGCTCCAATTGAAGATGACTCATCAGACGAAGAGGTTAAACTATATTCATATTTTTTTCATTATGTAATGTTTATTATTTCTTGCAAAACTAACCTCAATATTCTTTTCAACAGTATGACTTGGATCAACAACATTTTCAAGCACCGTCTGCATATCGTTCATCACCACCATACAACGTCCCACAAAGGTCTTCCTTTTACCACCTGCAATATCCATATCCAACTTAGTATCCTCAAGGTGGACACTTTTATGGTTATTATTCACCATCAACACCACACAGTGCAGGTCCGTCAACATTTACTACGGGTCCTTCGCATAATTTTGGAACGTCTACAATGACTCCATCGTCTGCATACGAACACGCTTCTTCGTCACAAAACGTTTATCGGCCAACAATGGATTTCCAAAACGAACAACATTCCATTGAAAGAGAAGACGAAGGCACGTAGTCTCCACAACCACAAAGACGAGGGCAACACCAAAGAAGAAGACCAACTTGTGGGAATGAAGGACATAGATAAACCTTAACTTCAATTGTATTTTATCATCTACCATGTATTTTTAATAAATAATAAAAATTTATTCTCATAAGAATATTGTGTAACTTTCAACTAAGAATATTGTGTCATAGAAATTTATTCTCATAAGAATATTATCTAACTTTCAACTAAGAATATTTTTTCATAATTTTTTTTTTTCATAACAATATTTTCTCTCCAAAAGCACTTTAACTTTCCACACTATTAATACCACCATACCAATACAAACTCACAACATACAACCTCATACCATACATTGATTCCCGTTCTTATTTCTTCGTACTTCATCCCTTTTCAAAAAAATAACATGTACACTGATGATGTTTATGGCATGAACGCCACGTCCACGGAAAACATATATAACTCATACCTTGTTACCTTATTTCAAGACGGTGAAATTAGGAATGAGAATGATGGGGTTGAGTTTATATGTGACCATCCAAAAATGTTTTGCATCCCACATGACTGCACCCACAAACTCCTTAAGGAAAAAGTTCGCATAGCATCTGACAAACCCACTAACACAGCCATCAACAACTTGTACTTCCGTTGAACCATAATTCAAGTTGATCAAACAATCTCCTATGAAGTCGTTAAGCTGCGATCAGATGAAGATGTCACACAAATGATAACATGTAAGTCTCACTTTCCTGTTAACGCAGTAATAGAAATTTATGTTACATGGGTAAGATCTCCGGACCAAATCATGGGTCTTATGATTCCAACAAATGCATCATCTTCATTTGCGGCCTTGGTAATAGATTACCCTAATCTTGTAATCGATTACCAGGGCCCTCGTAATCGATTACAACATTCCTGTAATCAATTACGCGCGAAACCCTACCCTATAAAATCAACTTTTTCTCTCTCATAACGCACACCCAAACCCTATTTCGCACAACAGCACCCTAAACCTCCATTGCAGCACCTTAGAAAGCTCCAAAATCCCATCTTTTCCTACTCTTTTCACTTTTAAACAACATTTTCACATTCTACTCTTCATTCTCTTCAATTTCCACCGATTGAAATTCGAAATGGCGGATTCTTCCAAGAGGCAAAGGGTTAGGGGCTCATCTTCTATAGCTGCAGGACGTCGTCGCCGTCAACCTTCACCGATCGAAAGCTCGCCGTCACTCTCACCACCATCATCACCGACTGAATCACAACAAATTCATCAGTTTTCAAACCCTGCACTGGCTGAAAGGTATTTCACACTTTTCAGTGACCGTGAGGTCATTGAACCAAAATGGCTTGACAATGATTATTTCGAAAGCGAAAATATGGAATTTTTCCACATGCTAACAAATCTGAGCTTGATTGATTTTGTGTCTGATGGAACATATTACTAACCTGATTTGGTACAAATTTTTTATAGTAATCTGAAAATTTCTGTAATGGAACCATTAAGACTGAGGTTAAGAATGTTAAAATTATTATCAAACCCAGTCTATTGGCTTCCATAGCCAACCTACCCTCTTCTGGATTGAATTTTGAAGGAAAAATAATAGATTAATGGGCAGATGAATACAGTTTGCACGCGGCAAAATACTTTTGCCATACAAACCTCAACATGGTAGAATTCTAGCCGGATCCATGACAGTTGATGCTAGAATATTACATTATATTATTACTCGTATTTTTTGGCATGTGTTTCTAACATTGCCTAGGCTAGTGAGGAAGATGTTATCTTATTGTGGATTATAATGACCGGGAAGCAAATAAACTGGACCCATCTCATCCGATATAGGATGAAGAAGGCTTTGAAGCCAAATGCTCCTTTACCATATGCATTTTTGATCACCCGTATCTTGGAACATTTTGAAATTCCATTGGATGATGAAATTTGTGGCCCACGGAACAGGAAAATGAAGATATCGCAAACATCACTAGAATCCTTTGGATTTCACAAAAATCATAACGACATATGGGTTCACGGAACTCCTCCTCCTCTTCCTCAACGCCACAATGAAGCACCTCCTAGACAACAACCACCACCACCGACCATTCTTCACCACCAAACTTCTTCAAATGATGACTTGATGAGGGGGATCAATGATCTCAGAACATTTGTGGGGGAGAACTTCAACACATTGAATGAAAGACTTGAACAGCTCGAGCTCAACATGGGAGGCCGCTTCGATACATTGGACACTCGAGTTGATCATTTAGAGCATGAGGTTCTGCGTCGTCATTTTGGTCCACATGGTGGACCTTCCTCCTATATAGTTACCAGTATTATTGTGTTTATTTTTAGTTTTTATCATTATGTAATGCATTTTGAATTTAATAAAATACTTCAAATTTCATTTTTGAGTTTGTCTTATGCTTTCCAATTGTAATTTCATTTAATAAAAAATGACTCTACCGAAACATAACGATACATCACAATGTCATAAAAAAAGATTAAATATTTACACATATATAACTTATATATAACCTTTAATGATACTCTACAACACAAATAAAATGACTGAAACACTCTGGTAATCGATTACCACTGCATTGTAATCGATTAACAGGGACTTTTTGCCTATTACGCACACTGGTAAGCGATTACCAGGGACTGTCACTGCATTCAACCTGCTGGTAATCGATTACCACTGCCTCGTAATCGATTACCAGGGACTTTTTGCCCATTACATACACTAGTAAGCGATTACCAGGGCTGTTACTACATAAAAACCTGCTAGTAATCGATTACAGGGAGTCTGTAATCGATTACCAGGCCCATTTTTGCCTACAAAGTTGAAGTCGTGCAGGAGGGGACATGATTTTACCACATTGTAATCGATTACAGCTCCATACAATCGATTACCAGGCCCAGAAGTCGTTTTTGGGGTGCACGACTTCACTACTGTTCATGTAAACAATGTGAAGTAGTGCCCCCTGCACGATTTCTTTTAGAAGTCGTGCACCCCACGATTTCCCCATTTATGTAATTTAAAAATTAACAACTAAAATTAAAAATCTAATTAAATTTTTTTATAAGAATTAAAAGAATAAAATAAAAATTTAGGTGTATAATATGATGGGAATGTTTACAAGAACATTGTAAAAGTTTTTACACTCTACCATTAAACTTTTAAACTTTTATTTCTAATTAGCTTGTTTTTCATTCCTATATCACAATTAATGAATGAAAATTTAAGAAAAAAAAGTTTAATATTCAAACGAGAAGTGTACAATGACGCTAACTGATTTTCTTAATTAAATAAATAATTTTTTACAAAGATTAAATTAATGAAATTGTACATCTTTTATATATATATATATATATATATATATATATATATATATATATATATATATATATATATATATATATATATATATATATGCTAGTAAAAAAAAAATCTAATGGTGGCTATTACGCTTTGGTGATATTTTCATAGTAAAAAGAAAAGATTTTTAACAATGGTTTTAACAGGAATCGATGCCATATATCTTTAAAATAAAATATCGATGATGCTCTCTAGGCATATAGGATGGCTATGAAGACTTCCATGGGTTTATCATCTTTTTAGTTGGTGTATGGGAAAGCATGCCACTTGCCAGTAGAGATGGAACATAAAACTTTGTGGGCTTTGAAATTTTTGAATTTTGATCCCCATGAAACTCAGAGTAAATGTAGAAGGCAGATGTTGGAGCTTGAAGAGATGCAGTTGCATTCATATGACTCATCTAGGAGTTATAAAGAAAAGATAAAATTCAATCATGACAGGAAGCTGATAAAGAGGGTTGTCAACCTAGGGCAACAGGTGTCATTATTCAATTCAAGGTTGAAGTTATTTCCTGGGAAGCTAAAGTCAAAATGGTCAGGGGCTTTCATAATAAAGAATGTACATCCTCATGGAGCGGTTGATCTAATGAGAAGTTAGGTGGTGAATGGTCAAAGACTCAAGCATTATTTGGGAGGAGAGGTGGAACGCCTTTCTACAGTAATGAAGTTGGTGGATCCGTAAGGTTATTGGGTCAGGCTCGTGACATTAATCTAATGCTTGCTAGGAGGCAACCTAGGGTTTTTCTTATCTTTTGTTTTGGTTTAATAGTATAGGATTTGCTTCTGTTGAGTAGTATAGGATTAATGTACTTGGTCTAAAACTTTTCTGATTTGATGGTTTGACTGTTTTATGTTGCATGAGATAAGTTGCTTGATGGTGCTTGATATTGAATGATGATTGAGATTGCCATATGCTGATATACAGGTGGAGTGTTCACTAGCTATGTGAACAAATGCATGATAATATTATGATTGTGATTATGATGCTAAGCAGGGTGTGATTTTGAGATATATGGAATGATGAGAGCAGCTTATATGTGAGGTTTTGAGCTCCAAAGTTTTTGATGATGTGATTGTTATCTACTTGAAAGCATGAATAATATTGCCCAAGTTTTTATGATTGGTTGAATTGCATGTATGTGTCATATGATCAAGGCCATTTTTGAGTAAACCCTTTCTTAGCCAAAACAAAAGTTTTCGTCCCAATCAAGAAGAGCACAATGTGTTCTACCTTTTTGAACCTGAGCCTTAAACAATATATGAAACCCCTTTTGAAAAATCTTTACCTTGAGTTAAGTTGAGAATTATTGTGTGGTATTGATAAAGGTTCAAGTTTGGGATTGTTGGAAAATTGAAAGAAAGATAAGAATTGAGCTAATGTGTTGTGTAAAGTATGAAAGGCATGAAAAAGATAGAAAAGATAACATGAAAAGAAAAGCTCAATGCAAAAGAAAAAGGAAGTTGGGAATGAGTGAGATTCGTAAAAAGAGAGTTTGTGCTTGAATTATGAATGTGTAAATAACTCTCTTAACTCAAGGATTTTGTGATCTAGAAAAACCAATTTTTCATGTTAGCCCAACCACATTATAAGCCTTGAAAAAGTCCTTGTGATGGCATGTGTGTGATAATGATTGATTGCGTTAAATGAAAGGCAATTTTGTTCTATGTGACATGTGGATAGTGGAGGGAAGGAGTGAACCTTTTGAAACACTTGAGTGATTGAGTGAAACACCTTGTTTGGTAAGGAATGATTCCATGAATTCATTTGTGCTTAGTTGATTGGTCATTCATAAGAATATCATCTGTTTCAGATTACGTGATTGGGAACACTGTGATGAGTTGAATTGAAGCATGTGTGCATCTTGATTAAATTCTATTGATGAGCTGATTTGAGTAATGACTTGTCTTGAAATATTGGTTTTGGAATGAGTTGAACCATTGTGATGATTTGTGTAGGACTAAGTTACATTTTGTTTGTCTGAGGACAAAAAAAGTTCTTAGTTTGGGGTTGTGATAACGGTTCAAAAACCGTTATTTTCATACTTAAATTTGACATTAAACACACCCTTTATGACTTAGAATTAGCTTGAAATCATGCAATTTTCTTAAGTTAGAGAATAAGAGAGTCAAAGTTGGTTTTCTTGGTTTTATGCTTGGTTTTTCCATGATTTGGCAAGATTCATCAGGAATTGAGTGAAGTAAGTTGAAGAAGATAGGAGTTGGACTTAAGAGAAAGAGAAAAAGTGAAGAAGAGAAGAGTCGTAGCTACCGCCGAGCGGTGAAACCACCGCCGGGCGGTGTACTCTCTAGAGACTCTCTGCCAGACGCTCAAGCGGCACTGCTGAGGGGTGAATTACAAGTGTCGACCTCAATGCCAGACAATGAAGCCACTGCCGGCGATGGAACCTTCAAGGAACTCTCTGCCAGAATCTCAAGCGGCAGCGCTGAGCGGTGATGTCAAGTGCCATACATACCGCCGGGCGGTGGACTATTGGGCCTGGGCCAGTTTCTGCTTCGATTTAAGAACTTATAATTAGATTTGCACGACCTAGGAGGAGGATCTTTTGGCAGAAAGGACACTATATCACTCTCTTCACTCTTTGGAGGCGGATTTTGGATGCGGAAGCTCCAACTTATGAATTCTAGGGTTATCTTTTCATACTTTTCATTCTTTTCATCAATTTCACCATGATTATGGTGAACTAAATCCCTTTGTTGTTGGGGGAAACGATGTAATCCTATTGAAACTGTCATGTGTTGAAATTCTTACTTTAATTTATATGCTTTCTTTTATCAATTGTTAGAGTTTTTCCTCCATTATATTTGTATGCTTTGTTTAAGACATTAATCAATAGCATGACTTTTGATTCTATCTATATGGACACGTATAGTTAGGTCTAGACATGAGGGAATTCTCTTGGTAGTAATATTACCTAGACATAGGGATAGAAGGACTAATTACCTTAAGCTTCTGTGCGAATCATGTAATGCATGGTTAATTACTAGGGAGACTAGACATAGTAAACTAGTAATTAGGATTAGACTATAATCACCAAGATATTGGAATTAGGGGAATTTAGAAAGTGGCACTGACATCGATAAAGAAGTAGAATTAAGTACAATTTGTAAATTTTTGAGAGTGGATTAGGATGAAATCATAAACCCCCAACAACACCATTCGTCCATATAGTTTAATTGTCAATTGATCAATCTTTGCATGCATGTTTATTTTCCGTTTTGCATTTAAAACCCTAATTTTTGATACATCAAGTCTTAAGAAATCACAAATTCACAAGAACGTTTAGGCCTAAGAGTCCTTTGGGAAACGATACTCAGACTTATCGTTTTATTATTACTTAATACGATTCGGTACACTTGCTGGAGTGTTAACAATAAGTAGAGTGAATCCATCTAGGAGAAGTACTATGAAAAGCAACATTCCATAACTGCACGTGCTTAACCATGAATTTATATTGCCCCTCTATGTCATTCAATGGCCACCCCGTGTATTGCTTCCAAACATCCTTAACAATAATCTGAAAATTGAAAACTTTATTTAAACAAATAAATCAAACAAAATCTTTTTACTGCCACAGAGTTGATAAAAGACGACCTGAGGAGAAGCCGATCGAAGCAACGCAAACATGATTCAGACCTCCTTACGCTTCCTCAGAGAGAAGACGCAATGAAATGGAGTAGAAACTTGAGAGCAAGCTCAAGATCGAGAGAGAATCATAGACCAACATAGGAGAACTCTAAGCAAAAAGTTATGCTTAGGATTCGACGGGAAAAACCCTAAGATGGAGTAGAAACCCTAAACTGACCAATTGACCAGTGTAAATCAACGTTTAATTGGTGAAAAGAGATTATAATCGATAGAATGTGATTATAATCGGTGTAAAATGTGGAAAGTGATGTTTGAACCGGTGGAATCGACGGTAAAGGCAAACAAGATGAAGGTATGTGAGAAACCCTAACAATTGATGTGGTTGGATGATGAGTGAAGCGAAAATGCAGATCTGTCAAGAGAAATGAAGACTTACGGCTTAAGAACTCTTGAGAGAGAGTGAGAAGCTTCTAATGGTTGTAAGAGTGAAGTGAGTGAATTGTGGAAATGAGAGTGTTTCTCTTGAGAAAGGATGAATATGTGGTTCTTGTGATGAAGTGTTACAACCGAGAAACGTGATGGTGCCCTGCGAATTAGGGTTTCTTTGTGAGCAAATGGCATGTGGATAGAGTTAAGATCATAAGGTTGACAAAGATTGACGTAGAGAAAGAAGAAACAAGTCTTTAGGTTTCTAGAAGGTGAAATGGGAGAGATATTATAACCGGTTTTTTAAAACTAGGCATAATATATTACTAAAAATTTTCAGCCCACTCATGTATTATAATAGTGTCTATAACTCTGTTAAAATATGTATTGAATTTATTTACAAGTTTGTCATAGCATTTTATATTATAACTAATGTTTACAACTTTGTTATAATATGTTTTGAAATTATTTACAAATTTGTCACCATATTATATATTATGACTGACTTTTATAACTACGTTATACTATATCTTAAATTTATTACAATTCTACCACCAGTCAACCTATTATGATAAATAATTTTCATCTGTCATAATAAGTCTCTCATAAAAAGTTATTTTTCCACTAGTGTTAATAAGAATAAAAATAAAAAAATTGTAGAATTAATAAGTATTCTTAATCTATCTATTTATCCCATTATATATATATATATATATATATATATATATATATATATATATATATATATATATATATATATATATATATTAACTAATAATATTATTAATCATAAATGTAATAATATTATATATTTAAAATTTGGGATTTGACGTGATATAGGATGATAACAACCACATCCATTGTTAAAGAGCATTATAGGTTATTGAATCCTATATATTAAATAAAGTTTAATGATCTCATTGTTATTTCTATAATTAAAAGTTATTTATTTATGTAAAGTTTATCTTGACTTTTTCATGGATCGTTTCAATTAAATGGTGTATAATTATTTTTTTTAATATAAATTTTAGGGTTAAATATGTTTTTAGTTTTTAAATTATTAAGTGATTTTGTTTTTATTTCCTCTTTCAAACCTTGTTACATTTTGATCATTCTCTTTAAAAAAATCATTATTTTTCGTCCTTCAATACCAACAATATTAAAAAGAAACTGAGCTGGCTAACGATGGAGTGCCACGTCATTTTTTTCTGACACTGAGTCAATCTTCTCAGCTTGCCATCGCCTCCACTCTCCTCTCCGGCATGATCGGAATCACGATCCCCCTCGTCGGAAAACACCGTTGCTTCCTCCGCATGGCAACCTCTTCGTGGGTGCCAAGGCCTTTACTGCTTGGGTGATTCTGGCCACGAGATTCGTCCACATGCTCTCTGATGCCACCAAATCGCTCTGGCACCCATGCCTACCTTCATTCCCATGGTCCAAGTTCCCTTTCACCGGCTTCGCCATGATAGTCGTGCTCTTCACTCTTCTCCTCAATTTCGTGGGAGCGCAATACTACAAATGTTAGATTAGGGTTGTTGTTTTGGGGAATGGGAGTGGGAAGAGATAGGGCGTTGTGGCGAGGCTCAGGAGAGTGGCGGTTTTGAGGAGAAGATCGTGGGGGGCAAAGCGTGGGAGAGGAAGTGGGAGAGAGGGGTTAAGTGAGGGTTGGTGTGAGAGGTGATCAGGATTTGGATATCGGGGTCGTCACAAAGTTCCTGGAGGAACTGCCGACAGTGGTTGCAAGAGGTGACGAAGACCACAAGGAGTCGAGACGTGTCTCTTCGTGGAGGGCCAGGTTGGTGAGGAGGAACTGCTTGATGTGGATGGTGTGGTGGAAGGGGAGACCCAGGAACTCCACGTTGATGCCGACGAAGATACGGCCAGAGGCGCCAAGACCTATGGTGGCGACAGGGAAGTTGGAGATGGGTGGACGGGCTGGGGGAGGGAGACAAGGGAGGGGAGAAGTTTGGCGATTAGAAAAGAATGGGCTCGGGCCTCAGATGCATCTCAACATCATCCACACATCCCAACACTCTATGAGTTAGCTTCTAGTATATGAAATTCCGGCGAAAGAACCATGAAGAGCGATCTTCAACATAGAAGACGACGACCGGGTATGGGGATGGAGGTTTGCGGTGGTTCTTATTGACGAGGGCGGTGGATGGGGACAAAGATGCAAGGAAGGAGACAACGCTAGTGAGGGAGGGAGAAAATCTGGGAAGATTGACTCAGTGTCAGAAAAAAAAAAAAAAGATGTGGCACTCCACCGTTAGTCAGCTCAGATTCGTTTTAACGCTGTTAGTTTTAGAGGATGAAAAATTATAATTTCTTTAAGAAAGATTAAAATGTAACAAAATTTGAAAGAAAGACTAAAAATAAAACCGCTTAATAGTTTAAGAATTAAAAAGACATTTAACCCTAAATTTTAATATATATATATATATATTTTTTTTCTATATATTAATATTTTTTTTCATAAAAGAAAGTTAATATATAATTTTTTCATAAAAGAAAGTGTGTGTAGTGTATTGTGTTTAATTTTTTTTTGAAAAGAATATATATGTATTTGGGAAATGATTTGTACAATTGGTTGTGATTTGTATCAGTGCAGTATATTTAATAAGTCGAGAAAATGATGGAAAATATAGCATAAAGTTTACAATGGGCAGAGAATTAACTTTACCTTTAACACTTCTACGTTTTATAAAGATGTTGTAATTGGTGCACAACAGTATATTAATAAGCTGAGACAATGATGGAAAAAGAATTAAAATTCTAGTGTTTTACAAAAGTATATTACAGTGGAGAAAGAATTAGAATTCTGCTTTTGCAGTTTTGTGTTTTTGAAAAAAAAAAATCGACATTAAACTTGTAATCGAGACAGTAATAGATAACACGAATAAAATTCACTGATAATCGATTCAGTCATTTGAAATTGAAAATCGTTTTGTACTCCCAACTGGCTTATTTTCGTAATTTTTAAAAAAAATTGTTGATTCAAATAGTAAAGGAGGCAAGTTTGCCTATTACCATAGAATAAAATAAATGAGAGATGATGGAGGAAGAATTGAGAATAGAGAAAGTTGAAGAATCATGGAGACATATGTAATGCAACAAGGATGTAACCAAGAAGCATTAATTATTAATTATAAATATAAAGGCTGAACAAACTCATAAGCAAATGGTGTCTAAGTAGAAAATACTGGAAATCGGTCCCATTTCCAAATGGATGACAGTGAAAGAGTACATGCATGTGATTTATTTGGTAGTGAGATGCATGTTTGATGTGTTCACTCAGCAGATCTTGGTGCAGAAGCATCGTCGGCGGAAGCCTCTGCAGTTGCCACCGGAGAAACCTTCGTTCCTGCATACCAGAGCACAGTTATGGTCTCCATTACACGGACCCTTGAACCCGTGGCTCTGTGACTCGCACACTCTTCCCTCCGTCTGCACCACCACCTCTGCCACCACATTCAGAATACAAATAAGTACTATATATATTTCATCACTAAAACCTAGTTAAACGAGTGACATTATGTAATGATAAAAGACGAAAAGGAGATTAATCTTACGGGAAGCAAAGACCAGAAGAAGGAGCAAGAAGAAAATGGCACATGATTTCCTCATCTCCATGTTCACCAGTGTATAAATGCAGTAATGATAATGGGTGAAGCAAGTGTGGTTATATAGTGAACTGAGGAAGTTGATGGGAATAGCGCGTGCATGACGTGTCAGATAATGGCGTGGAAAGATTTAAAAAGAGAAGAGGCGTGTTCACGTGAAATTTTCAGAGAGTGCATGCCATTGTCTGAAAACTGAGAGCTTGTTTTGTCATTTTATCTGTGTTAATGAAAATGGTGTGGTGAAGGAGTAATGGCTATTTACTGAGGTGGGGGATTCACGATGTACAGTTTCACGTGACCAGCATCTCTGGGAGAACAAACAGACAAAAACTAACAAAAACCAGATGCTGATGCCTTGCTAAATCTTATTTATGTTATCTTAAATACCACTTATAACAATAATGTAAAAATTATAATTCTCATACAAATAAAAGAGAAAATTATGTGTGGTTCACGTCTTTTTCCTACGTTTGATTCTTCGATTCCTCCTGGGTAGTTGTTCTGAAGCTAGAACTGGTCTGTTCTCATAATGGCAGTGTAGGTTTCATTATTTACAACTTTGTGTTTTTCCAGGGTAACCCTTCCGATCTTCACGTTCATAAATTTAATTGGGAATCGACTTTACAAATTTCTGAGTTTTTAAAATTAAATAGTTTTAAACATTTCTTTTAAAAAAATTATACAAACTGTTAAAATAAATTAATCAATATAAATTAAATAATTAGTTTTATGAATTAAAAAAGTTAACCATAATCATATTAGAAAAATGAATTATTTTTAAAATATAAATGGAAAATAAATTTGTGAAATAATTTTTTAAAATATGTGATAAATTTGATTAATAATTAATGCATTTAATACACTTTTAAAAAATGTGAGTTTATAATCATTAGAAAATGTTTGCAATAAAAAGAGTTGGTTATATTATTAATATTTAGAGCTAAACATTTTATTTATTTTCTTAACTTTCTTGTATTGTTTTAAACTTGTGTTGTTTGTAGATAATTTTATAGATTTGCATACTTACTTTATTGTTTTTAGTTATTGTGAGTGACTTTTGAATTTTAGTCTGAGTTGATAATTTTTAGCCAATTACTACAATTTCTTTCAAAGAAGTTGAATAGTTTGTACATGAAAAGTCATTTTTGAGTATGTGATTTGAGCTTTATTTTATTTCTTTGTGTGATGCACTCATATTTATTTATATTTTAGAACTTGTATTGTTTCTCTTTACATTGATGGTTGGATTTTCACTCTTAAAGATGATATTAGATCATTTTTATTTAGTTCATATAATAAAGCTTACCTTAAACATAGTTTCTTTGTACCTTAATTTTGAGCCCGTTATACCATTATTTTTTGTTGGATTTTAGCTCATTACAAGTTTTGACTAGAAAAACCATGGAAATACACAATCTTTGAGTTGTGAATATCTTACGCAGTGTTTTAGGAATTTTTGAAAGTTCAAGTGTGGGAGTGATTTGTTTATACAGTTCTATCATATGCAAAATGTTGAATTTTGTTTGGAAGGTGGTGATAATGATAAAAAGCTGAAAAATATGATAAGTGCGGGGATTGTTCTGATTTGAAAAGAAAAGAAAAGAGAAAGAAAGTAGAAAAGGAAAAGAAAGAAAGAAGAAAAATAATGCTTCAAAGTGGTGAAAGTTTGATGTTATGCTTGAATGTTGACCTGCAGTTGAATTTTCCATTTTCCACCTAAGTATATCTCACTTCTTTTTTATTTCAGTCCATATTTTTTTTTTCTCTCTACCTCACCCATACCATGTCCACATTACAATCCTTGATTGAAGTCCTTTCTAATTTGATTGGTGCGATTAGAAGTTTTTCAAGCCTATAATGTGAATTTGCTTGATGTGCTAAGAGTAACATACCTACACACTGAAACACGTGAGAGAGATATACAATACCTTGGTGAGGTCAATTATGATTTTGATGCTGATTTGGAGTGTTTACTATTTGATTTTGTTAATTTAAGTTGTTTTTTAAGGTTGGATGACTTAAAGGTTATATTAGTTTATTCTCTTGTCATTTACAGTTTTTAGCTAAGAAGGTAGATTGGTTATTTATGTAGATTTGTGAGTTTTTATTGGTGAGTTCAATTTTAGTTGGTTGGTTTGTTTTTTACGTTTTTCTTTTATGTTTGTGTCGAGGTGCAAAGTTTTAAGTGTGGAGTGTGATGAGGTCCTATTTTGTTGTGTTTTTAATAAATAATAACACTTTTCACTAGTGTAAAAACGCTGTTTAACGTCGGTTAATTTGGGCTTTTAACGTCAGTTTCGTATCCGACGTCTATTCTAGTGACGTTACTTTGCATCAGTCAGGTAATGACAGACGTCTATATAGACGTCGGTTTGGAACACAACCGACGTCCAACTAGACGTCAAGCGAAGTAACAATAGACGTTACCATAGACGTCAGTGGTCAACAAAATAGACGTATGAACGCGCTGGATCGTTTTGTGCACTCTTACTTATTGGACGTCGCTTTGTGCATTGACTAGTGTATGTGGACGTCAGATTTTGCCTTAACCGACGTCTACTGGGCAATTTTTTTTAATAAAATTTTATTTTTCGAATATAACCACACCTGAAAATCAGAAAAATTTCCCAAAACAATTGTTTATAATAAATTATTATTTGTTTGAGCTATAAATAAATATAATTCAATCCAAGATCAATAAAAAAAAATTATAAACTTAAACTAAACCTAAGTAATTGAAAACAACAAAAATAAGTCTTGCTCTAGTTCCATTTTTGGATGACATAAGTTGCCCACTCTTCCCTTATCTGCCTTATCATGCCTTCGGTTAGAGCAGATGAATTGTTGAAGTTCTGCACAATTAAAAAATATTGATTATGGTTTGATATATGTTCAAAAGAATTAATTGATTTTTTGATGTTTTCAAAGTAAGCCTGATTATTACCTCATTCCACTTATCTGTAATGGCAGCTCGAATGATGGTCTTAATCCAAGACATCACATAGTACCCACATTCCCATGAATCAAGTTGTTTGTTACACTAAAATGACAAAGTAAATATACTCAAGAATTAAGATCATTGAAAAACAAAGTAAATGAAATTAAACTATAAATGCACCAAACCTTGGGATACAACACTTTATTTAGCAGACCTCGAGATGTACCCATTACTCTATTTACATTGAAACAGAAAGTAATATTAATTTAAGTATGAAATCATTAAAAATTAAGGCCGACATGAATTTAAAAGTCATTTTTAGCGAAACACTTACCCTTGAAGCAGGACTTTCAAGTCATCTTTCATCTTCTTATGCAGCGAACATAAGAAGACAACTGTATTTTTTTTGGGAATGAGGACTACCAGTTGCCAGTGAGCCCTGTTTGGAAAATCATAAATAGTTAGTAAAGTAATTCAGTAAACTTTAATTACCTTTTACATAAAACAAGGCATACCCGTCAATGTATGACACAAGGTATATGTCTCTGTTTGACTCAGCCATCCATGTTTGCAAATAATTTTGTTTCAGTTCATCTGTGTTACCACAACGTTGGATGGTCTGATGTTCAACAAATCCGTAAACGGAAGACCGACCTTGATCTACAATGATTGAGTCCATGTATCTATAACAACAAAGTTAACTTATTACAAAGTAGGCATCTAAATTAAAATAATATGGTACACAAAATTAACTGTCTTCTTACATGCACCAGAGTTGAATAACGGAAATATTCAACCACTTGTCTCCCGAAATGATCTTCGATACATCATTGAACGTGATATATACTGGCAAGTGGGGGGGGGGGAGACCAAATACTCTTAAATCCCAGTATATTTCTACTGATCCTTTGGTAAACCTGGGACATCTTGCCATTAGTTTTGATATGGGATCATCCTCCACTTCAGCCATGTCATCACCATCATCAGCATCATCATATTCAGGTATTGGTACCTCATTCATCGGCTGCTTTTGAGGACGTGTGAACTGAAGATAACATTTTCAAAGTTATTAACAAATATTTTGAAATTATAATATAAAATAGCCAATGATACAAATATTATACCTGTTGTGTCCTAATGTGTGTGACAATCAATGCTCTAGGCCAAGCTAAAAAAGTTCCTACAGCCTCTCCCACAAATTGAACTTCTGGAGTGGGTACAGGCACCTGAGCCTAGGGATCCCGAACCTCGTCAATCATGGCACGCACGTGCTGGGGTGCTATGGGAACACCATGAATAGTGACTCCTCCCTCAACTACTCGTCCAACAGCCACAATACGTGCAGGATCCCCTTCAACCAACAAGTCATATTGACCATTGTAGTAAGTAGGTTCAACAGCAGAGCATGATCCTTTGGTGCTGACAGGAGGGGGTGTGAGAGTTTCAGTTGGAACACCCAGGGTGCCCTGTGTCATGGATTGCAGCTTCTCTTCAAGCGCTCTTTGTATTTGTTTTTGTTCTTGTATCTGCTCATTGAATCGCTGCTCCATTTTACGAAATCTTTCTTCCCACTGAAGATCCATCTACCTCAATACCTCTTGATTCGTTGGTTGTGGTGTTTGAGTTGTTTTTTGTACAGGGCCAAAGTACTCATGAAGACCAATGGACCTAGGAACTACACATACACGTCCTGGGTGCTCCGGTTTTCCAATGGCCGTTATTAATATGTCCTCCTTACCTTGGGGAGTAAATGTTCCCTACGTCTGCTGCTCAACCAACTCATCCTGCACATTAAAAATGTTACGTTACTTAAATTGCAAGATATGAATAAAATACAATAAAGTAATGTTTAAAATTTGAACTTACAATTCTCTGTGAGATCGCTACGGCTGAGGTAGATGTCATGTTCCCATCAGGTTTCGTACGAGCAACCTTCCGCATCTTGTACCTTGTAGGTGGAGGTGTTAGGTCTGGGGACTCAAGCCCCAACTCATCTGCTCGACTCTTCTTAAGTTTCTCCTCCAGTTTCGCATAACCACCTCGTGATAACATGTGTGGTGCATCATTTAGCCTTTGCCTTTCTTGGGCGGCTAACCTTTTACCCTGTAAAACAATTTTTATGCATAACTATATAATAATAAAAACTGCTTTGAAGACGTTGTTTGTTAAGATAAATACCTTCCATTCCTCAGTCTCTCTAGTTTTACGAAACTGAATCCATTCTTCTTCTATGAATGAATATTCTTTAGATGGATTCTCATGTTGTTTGTCTCCAAATACATAAAGACATGTTAGCCTTGTCTTGAAATCTCTCCACATCTTACATATCTGTGTTAAGATTTTCCTCCTCATCTAAACTGTGTCTGGAATATCATATTTTAGCTGTTTAAACCAAGAAAAATGTTAATAACATAATAAGATCAAAGAAATGAATACATCAAATTTGTTTAAAGTAAGTATATATACCTGAACATCTTGCCATAAGAGGTTCTTCTCCACCTCTGGGACATGATCCCAAGTTGGACGAAGGATAGAAACATAGGTTTTGGCTATCTTACCCATATGACTTTTAAATCTATCAGCACTTGGCCCTGATGCCACACCGGTTCTTGGGTCAAGATGAACATGTATCCTCTGCCCAGGAACCTGTCTGGATGCCGCTTCTGGCAAACGTGTCGCTCCTCGTGTACGTCTGCTGTGTGCTGATGCTGAGTCTGAGGTCGACATACCTGAAAAATATATACAAGGTTAGTGATGAGTGGTTATTTCTTGAACTATATTTATTTTATTGCACTTAAATAAACCAGGGAATTGTGTTTAATTGTCTGTTATTTCCCCGTTTTCCGAATTCTGCTTAATTTGGTCGGAAATTCGTAATTGTGCTAATTTGGGTTTTCTGAGCTGATTAAGTGTATTTTGGTTACAGGGAAATTTTGGGAAACATCATTTGGAGCATTAGGGATGGTGGCATGATCATTCAAGACTCAACATTTAGCCATTTCCATTTTAATAAAGTTGTAACTTTGTTTTTTTAGAAACCTTAATTAGATTAAGTGCATTTGGGCCCTTTTATGGCAAATTTTGTAGAAGCCCAATGTGTGGGACACTTGGCACCAAAACCCTAGGTTTTTAGGAGGTGGACCCCACCTATTTTGAAGGGGGACGACATTGTCTAGGGTAATTGTCGAGACACTCCTACAACTCACTCATTCTACACTTTTGCTTTGGCTTTGCATGTATGAACTCTCTCTTGGGAGCTTCGGTGTGCCCTTTTCGTTTTTGAGCTTGAATGGACCAAGATCACATTTTTCTTCTTCTATTGTTTGCAACAATGTTTGTTCTTGCTTGATGGAATGAAGCTCTACCATTTCTCTCTTTAGATTTTCGTTTTGAAGGTTGAATGCTTGAGTTTGAAGCTTCTTCTTTGCTTTTTCATGGTGGTTTCTTTGGTGGAAGGGAGACTCATTGTCCATTTTGGTTTTCTCCTCATTTTGCTGCAGTAATCTCGTTTTTACCTTGAGTTTCTTGGATTGGAGGATGAAAATGGAGTTGTTGTCAAGTTTGGTAGTGAAAAAGGCTTAAGTTGGTGCATGGGTATTGTATTCTTGAGCCATTTTCTTCTAGCATTTTGTTTTTGATGTTGGGAAACAAATTTGGAGCTAGACTTTGTGCTTGATGATGGTGGCTGGACGGTATTGCATAGGAAGCATAGGGGTTTGGTTTTGTTTAGGTCAAAAAGTTGAAGAAAAGTGTGTTTTGAAGTTGGATTTATGAAGGTAGAACTTGGTTTTATTGTTCTTGAATCATTT
>NW_014543620.1:0-3371 GCF_000741045.1 Vigna radiata var. radiata | reverse complement strand
GTTTTGGTCTCCATATTTTTTTGTTGTTCAATGTTGTCCTAAAGATCGTAATTTGTGTTCAATTTAGTCCTTTTTACTAAAGCAGTCTAAATCGATAACGACCAGATCTCCACATGTGCAATTAGAGAGTGAACTGTCATTTATAATCTGACGTGGACTAGATCAGTCATCATCATAGGAACCACATTCGGAAATAATTAACAGAAATGAGGACTAGATTGAACAAACTTCATTCATTACAAAACATAGAGCCACATCATCATCTTCTTCAACCTTCAGCCCAACCAAAAATAGAAACCCTACTTTCTTTCTAAAAATCTAACCCTAGTGCCGCCACACCTAAACTCTCAGGCCAACACCGCAATCACCACATACTTGCAAACGAAACCCAAAAGACCATTACCATGACGCCGTTGCGACCACCTCCACGCGCCACCATCTTCATCGCGCGCCTTCACCATCATCTTCTTCCCCGTTCGTGTTGCCACCATAGCGATTGAGGGTTTCGATTTGGGGGTTTTTGGTTTCAAAACTGATTTGGGGAATTCTTGTTCTTCTCTGTTTTACGAGTGGTTAGGGATTTTGTTCTTCCTTGCAGGTATGGGTTTTGCGAAGTAGGGGATGAGGTTTTGGGTTCATTTGATTCGCGATAATGGGTTTCGTGGTGGTTATTGTTCGATGCACGGGTGGCGCCAATGAAGGTTCTAGTAGGTGGCCATGGGTGGTGTTTATGGGTGGTTGTTGGACAGAGAAAATGATGGAGGTGAGAAGATGGTGGCTGGTCGTGACTTTGGCGGCGGTGGTTAGGGTTAGGTGGTGGCTAGGGTTTTTGTGTAAGGGGAAATTAGGGTTTCTTGAGGTAGGAGATGATGATGACGTGTCAAGGGTGATGTGTCATTGATTGTACAAGTGGACAGTTGGCCGTTAATGATTTAAACGCCGTTTGCAAAAAAGACTAAATTGAACTTAAATTACATTCTTTAGGACTACATTGAACAAAAGAAAAAAACTAGGACCATTTCGAATAAACCTGACGAAAATAGGGACCACCAGTGCTATTAAGCCTTTAATTTTTTTTTTTTTTTAAATTTGGCCTGCAAAATGGAAAGCTTTTCAGAGAATTTTTATTCCAATTGTACCCCTCGCCTATTTCATCAGATTTGTGTGAAACCTCTCTCTCAAATTTGGTTTTTCCTTTCGTTGGTGTCCGTTGCTCTACCGGCGTCTTCGTGCTCTCCGGTGTTCTCCAGTGATCGTCGTTTTTCTTGGCAAGTTCTGGAATGGACCTTCGTTGGACCAAGGTAAACGCCTTCTCCCGTTGTAGGTTTGGGTATTTGGTTTTAGGTTTGGGTATTGGGGTTCTTGTGGTTTGTTGCAGACGTTATGGGTTTTTGTGGTTTGATTTGTTTTTTTTTTTACAGTTGATGGTGTTCAAAGTGTTGGACGTCCAGATGCATTTAGTGACGATGCATTTGTTTCACCTGTTGGAGTGTCGACCGAGGAAGCCGGTGGAATGTCCAACAATGAAGAAGGTGCAATGTCGCCAAATGCAGCAAGTGGAATGTCCGACAACCAATCACAACTGAAGACTTATGTTAGGATTGGTTCACGAAGGCGATTTAAGAGTCAAGCACTTAGGAAACCATACACAGGAAATGTAGTAGTTAGAAAGAGAAATGATTAATTATTGTATTAGACTTTCGTGTTAGGAGCTGAAAAAGATGATGTAAATAAATTTATGTTTGGTTGAATACATTTATGTTATTGCAAATAAAATGTGTGTTTTATTGAAGTGGTTTATAATTTGATTTCCAAGTGATAATGTTTGTGGAAGAAACTGAATTCATGATTGTGATTTGATGTATATAGTTGAATTGGTAAAGATAATGGTGATAAAGAGTGGAATGTAATCGTTTACAATGGGACCACAGCTTTAGTTCTGTTTCATCTAATGTGAAATTGTGGTTTGTAAACGATTACAAGCAGCTGTAATCGTTTACACGAGCCTGAACAGGGATTTGGACATCCTGTTCAACTGCAGGAGCCACCGGTTATCACGTGGAGGACCACAGTCTGTTTTTAACCAAATCCAATGAATTAAATTGTGTTTTTTAGTTCTGGAGTGAGGAGAGGCTTCAACCTAATGTTCTGGGTCACCCATCATGTATGGAACCCATGTTGAGAACCCTGAGTCAAATGAAGTTAATGTGTGTATGGTGTGAAATTGTGCTTTGTAAACGATTACAAACAGTTGTAATCGTTTACACGAGCCTGAACAGGGATTTGGACATCCTGTTCAACTGCAGGAGCCACCGGTTATAATGTGGAGGACCACAGTCTTTTTTTAACCAAATCCAATGAATTAAATTGTGTTTTTTGGTTCTGGAGTGAGGAGAGGCTTCAACCTAATGTCCTGGGTCCCCCATCATGTATGGAGGGACCACCCATGTTGAGAACCGTGAGTCAAATGAAGTTAATGTGTGTATGGTGTGAAATTGTGCTTTGTAAACGATTACAAGCCGTTGTAATCGTTTACACGAGCCTGAACAGGGATTTGGACATCCTATTCAATTGCAGGAGCCACCGGTTACAACGTAGGGGACCACAGTGTACCACAGATCAATATCAGTGTTCATTGACTGCTAATTACTTCCTTCATTTGTAGTTGGTTGTATATACGTGAAATATAATACGCAAACACTAAAACAAGATTTTTAAGTAAACTTTGAAATTGTGATACTCAAATGAAGTAATAAAAACATTACAATATTCCAGTACAAGTTCCATATGAAAAAAAAGTACATGTAAAGATGAAATTAAAACTACGAAGTGAAATGATAAAATGGGGTGGGAGTTTGCTGCATTCGGTTCCCAATGTTTCCAACTCTTGCTTCTCGGTTCTCAATATTATGAAGTCGTGCTTCTAGGTCGTTCAATCTTGTAGCAACGTACGTTTGGAGTTGGTCAATGCGTTGTATGACATCATCAAGTGTTGTAGAAGAACTTGGTTGATCATTTTGTTGCACTTGTCTGTGTTCACTCTATTGGTTTTGTGCGTGGTCTTTGTGTACCCACACTCCATCTACATTTTGCACATAACCAAAGGAGGCTATTTTGTCACATCCCACCTTTTGTTTGTCCATGATTCACAATAAATCATTGCTTCATTAGGATTCACAACAAACAAAAACCTAACATCAAACAACAATAACCTACGGTTCCACCCAAAACAACAAACGAACCCTAAACCCTAAACACACCCAAAACGCCAAACACAACTTACCCGTACACAGTCAAAGCAAAACGCCATTTTTGCTTCAGATGATGCTTTCGATGACCAATACCACCGCAATGCAGAGATGAACGACGCA
>NW_014543619.1:673550-676093 GCF_000741045.1 Vigna radiata var. radiata | reverse complement strand
TACCCAAAGAACTATGACATAAATGCCAGGTGTGATTATCATGAAGGAGCGCGTGGGCATTCAACAGAGGCATGCAAGGCTCTAAAGCATAAAGTGCAATCTTTGATCGATTCAGGATGCTTAAAGTTTGAAGAAAGTCAATACAACATTGTGGCAAGGCGTGGGTCCACCTCTGCAAATGCCATGGACAAATGAAGAGAACTCTAAGTCTATATAGGAAAGCATGGGTCAGTTGTAAAAAAGTGAAACTGATGTCACTTTGCTAATGTCTTGAATTGTCCTTTTGTAAAGACCATGCTCATTGATATTATGCTTTCATCCATTGAATTTTGGTGTGAACTTTCAATACGCGATTTTCTCCAAGGTTTACTGGAAATCATGTCCTAATAGGGTGTCACGGAGAAAACAAAAAGCCGTAAATAACAAAAAAAAAAAGTAAAGAAAACAAAATTGAAAAAAATAATGGCGATCTTGAGTCATTCGTCTTTCTTGCAAATCTTCAAACTCTTGTAAAAAATAATGAAAAAAATGGCAATAAAAACAAAAGTTGTAGTGTCGGACTTTTCCGAGGTCAAATGTTAAATCAAAAATAACAATTTTGACACTTCTCTCAAGACGTTTGTGCACATGCTGCTTGAAAACCTTCACCCTTCACTTTCCCAAAATAAAGGATTTTCCCTCAACACGCTTGCGTTAGTTGGGTGATCCTCGAATCCACTGAGACGAACAAAAGAACAAAAAAAAAAAAAACAAAAAAAAAACTTTCAAAAAGAGAATAAGTCCACTAGATTGAAAACCCGAAAGGGCAGTCTAGAAAGGAAAAAGCAAGAAACAAAAAGAAAAAACTCATGTTGAGGTCATCCAGTCGCAAAATTAATCTTTTGAAAATAAAGCAATCAGAGTTCAAAATGATGTGTGGCCTTCTTGACTCTACCTAAAAACAAAAAAATATATATATATCCATTGTCACCCTATTTGAGCAAAAAATAAATTCTTTTTTCAAAATCATCCCCAAGCAAGGGTTGTCATTAGGTAAGAGTCAACTCATGTCGCAAATAAGAGCACTCAATTGTCAAATAAAGAGAATTCATCAAGAAGAGAAGAAAAAAGAAAGAAAAAACAAACAGGCAAACAAAAAGAACAAAAAATCACAAAGTGATGATGAGCAAAGAGAATGAAAATCAAAGTTCGAAAAAAAAAAGTGCTCAAAAAAGTCAAATAGTTGATGAAATACTTAGGTGATAACCCCGGTTTCAAAAAAATAATAACCAACAAACATTCATTTGGGCCTTCATATCCTTTCTTTCAATACCTTTTAGCCTTTAGCCACGTTACAAGCTTAATAAAGTCCACACAGATTGGATAATGTTTGCTAAAGTTTTCATAAAGCTTAACTTTGCGATAAGGGGAAATGACTTTCAATGTGTCAAAAAAAAAAAAAAAGAGAATAAAAAACTAAAAAAGAGAAGAGAAGAAAAAAAAAAGGAAAAAATAAATGTCTCAAGAAAAGGGGATCTTCCTGCCAACTAGCCCAAAGACATGCAAAAGAGAATGAAACCAGTTGGGGCCATCCTTTCAGCCTATCCTTTTCATGCCCACCACTTCTTCTAAACAGAACCCCATGCCAAAGAAAAATTGGGGCAGCTTGGTGAATCTCATCATGCGGCTTCGCCTTAGACTTCATCAACCTACAATCCCAAGACAGGGGCAACTTTGCGAGTCTCACTTGATTTTCTCACCCTAATGTTATGGATCCAAACCCCAGCTCATTTTCCTAAACATAAAACCGGGACAAAGTTTTTGATATACTGTGTTTTGTCTTGACACTCACATATTATGTCTCCTTTGAGGATTGAAGTACCCATGTGTTGGTCCTAGCTTTCCAAGCCATTCCAAACAGCTCCCATTCTCTTCAAAACCATTTCTTTTGCCAATAAATTCAAGCATGTGTGCACTGATGTCAAGAAAGAGAAAGTCAAACATATAATCATATTTGGCATAGACCTCGGATGTATGACATTCCTCAGTTTTCAGAAAACTTTGAAAATAAAGATCAATTTGATGATTGCAAGGAAGATGACTGACTCAAGCAAAGAAGAAATGCAAAATAAAGCAAATGTTTTTCATCAATCAATCAGAAAGAAAATCTTTCAGATCGAGACCCTCTTCATTCATATGAATGGTTATCGAATCCTTCTTCTTGAAAAAAAAAAAAAAAGAATAACATTCAGATTTTCTCTTTCAAGCCATATTGTTTCGAAAATCAAATTTCTATCAAAATTGCAAAATATTTCACAAAATTATGAATTCCAAAATTTCAAAAGCCCAGTCTCATCTGGCCATTCCAAAATCCCAAAAGCCCAGTTCCATCTGGCCATTTCAAAATCTCAAAGCCCAGCTCCATCTGGCCATTTCAAAATCTCAAAAGCCCAGTTCCATCTGGCCATATCAAAATCTCAAAAGCCCAGTTCCATCTGGCCATTTCAAAATCTCAAAAGCCCAGTTCCATCTGGCCATTTCAAAATCTCAAAAGCCCAGTTCCA
>NW_014543619.1:669671-671365 GCF_000741045.1 Vigna radiata var. radiata | reverse complement strand
AAGAAAAGAAGTGAATCTGAATCACAAAGAAAAGGGATTACAAGGACTTAAGAGAGGAAAATGTAAACATAGAAGGTAAGTTCTCCTTCGCTTCATCAACGTTAGAGGATTACAATNTACTCTTAATGAGATTTCCGCTTCTGTTTTGATTTGGTAACGCGGCTTTCTCTNCTCATATTTGAACTTGCGATTATATTGAGTGCGCATGATTTGCTTCTGCATATTGTTTGTCATTCATTCATCCCAACAAACCCCGAACATGCTTCACCACCTTGAGACTAGTGTTTTCTTAGCATAACCCAAACCTGCAAGTCCAGCATTGTCATCCAAGGTCCCGAAAACCGCCCTTCANAGACACATCATCATCTCAACAAACAGAAACCTGAGCCAACCAACAGCCCAGAATAATCAACTCATCCTTACCATTGCTATGGGACTGTAAGCCAAAAATTTGAGCACNTGAAACACAGAGAGATTCAAAATTCAAAAACCGAGAACCCATCGCATGGAACCCCCAATCGGATCTCATCTATGGTGACTGTCAACTAGGGAAGAGGAAGAACACTCAATCTTGGTTTCCTAAATCTCTAATGTGTGAGGGTCGCGGTGAGGGAGCTTAGGCTGAGGGAGATTTCGGTTCATGGTTGGCGCTGCTGTCACCGGTGGTGGCCTCGTAGAGTGATCGCGAGCGTTCTGAGAGCGGCGGTGGTTCGCGGCGGTGCAGCAGAAGGCCAGTGGTTGGCGCAGTGGTGTGTGAATCCCCACCCTGGGTCGTCGGGAACAAGAGGGTGACCCTGGGTCTCTCTGATTCGGCGTTTGAGTNAAATGAGAGGGGAGATGGCGACCGGCGATAAGGTTGCTGGCCAAACGATGGCAAGGGCGCCAGCGTCGCCNTGGCTGGCCAGATGGGAACGGCGGCCNTTTCNATTCGGATGGCGACGAAAGAACCCAATCCTGGGCGGTCGCGATCGAGAGAGAGAGGCAGAGGACGTCATGGCCNGCCATGGTTCCGGTGACACCCATAGTCGCCGGCGAGGTCGAGATTGGTACGAGTGTTGGCGCGGTGGCCGGTTTGGCAAGGGTGGTGGTGCTGAGCTCGAAGGAGGCAAGCCTTATCCCTCGGCGGTTTGGTCAGAGAAAGAGACTATGAGTCTCTAGTGGCGTGAGTGAGGAATGAAATGGGGAAGGTTGGAACCCCTACATTTTCTGACCTAGAGACCTTGGGCCGGCCTGGGCTGAAGATTGGTATTGCTTCTGCACCCCCTAGTGACTACTAACTGGCGCCACTACATAATGGGTTNGAACCCATTCGCTTTTCGCACCCCTATTTGTGCTGTACAACACCCAGTTTCATTTTGGACCTGGGCCCAAATCGGTCTTCAGAATTAATTTGGTCTGCACCCCTTTCTTTATTATTTCCACACCCTTGACCACTTGGGCTTAAGCCCAATCAGTTTTCTAAGACTTAGTTTGTACATTTTTTTTTCTCAACCACCCCTTTTCTTTATTTAGGTACCCCCACTTTTTATTATTTTATTTAATCTTTAATGTATTTATTTTTTACTTTTATTTTTGTTTAGTTATAAATCTTTTCCCTTTTTCTTTTAAAAATTCAAAAATAAATAAAAATATTTTGAAAAGACTTAAGCACACGTGCGACCGCTCGCGTAGGCCTTGTGCTGAAAATCTTTTCC
>NW_014543619.1:657569-661352 GCF_000741045.1 Vigna radiata var. radiata | reverse complement strand
TTGAGATATCAGAGCGTGTTATGAAGCAGATGTGTGATGAATTCAAAAAGGACAAGGAAAAAGCAGTGGAGGACCTGCGCAAAATGCATATTAGAGTGGACGACGCCGAGCAACAAGCGAAAGCAGCAGTGGCAAAATTGAAGAAGGAACGTTGGCATCGGGTTGAAGCAGACAAGAAAAATCAAGAATTGATGAATCAGATGAAGGAGTGTATTGTTGAACAAGGACGAGTTATAGAGAACTGGAAAGGAAGTTTCTCACAACTAGCCTCCCTCGCTAATGAAGCCATTAAGGATATCCCTAAGTTATTGGCTGACGCTGAGTCTGCAATGCCAATCTTTAANCCACCCAAGAAGGTTGAAACTTTCCTCGATTATTGCAAGAAGTTGATGANGGAAATGAAGAATATGATGGCTAGGGCTCGTGATGGTTGATCAAGATTTTGTACCTTCAATGCGATGAACTCAAATGTTGTGGATGTGTTATGAGTTGCCCTATTGACTTTGTTTCATGTTAATTTCCAAATTATACGTTTGGCATTGTTTTCACATCTCTATAATTTCTGGCTATAACAATGGTGTTGCTTTGTTTTTGATCTTTCTCTTTCTCTTTTTGCTTTTATTTTTCTTCTTCTTAATTTATTTCATCTAATGAAATTCAGTTTAAAAATAACAATACGGCTAAGTCTCCAAGACACCCTAAAGGACACGAACCAGTGGAAAAATCATGGAGAACCAAGGAGAAGTTCAAGAGGGGATGAAAGTTGATATTCAACAACTGAAGGGACAAATGAGCCAAATTCTAGAAGCCCTGAGTGCCTTACAAAGTCCTGGAGATTCACGCGCACCACGACCGCAACAGAGGGCATCGGAGGTACAAACTTTCCCTCCTTATGGTCTTCCTCCGAACTACATTCCACCCTCAGGAAAGGACTTGGGGCATGCTGACACCCAAGAGGTCAAGGATAACGCAGTTGAAGCAGAAGACAAGCTTGGAGCAAACACCGCCATAATTCATGGGGAAACAACCCAGTCAGGTATTGTGAGTGTGATAATGTCAAAATCACCCGAGATGAAATCTTCACCTTATGCTGTTACACCAACCGATTTTGAAAAACTGGAAATGCTTGAGAAAAAGTTGAGAGTCATAGAGGGCAAAGATGTGTTTGAATTTGGAGATGCTAGAGAACTATGCTTAGTTCCAGATGTGATGATACCTCCAAAGTTCAAGTTGCCAGAGTTTGAGAAATATCGAGGAAACACTTGCCCNGGGTTCTTGGTGTAGCATTCTCGGTTTGGAGCTGGAAGAAACAATTTAGATGTTGGTTTGTTGAAGAAAAAAACGAAATTGGAAGTGGAGAAGGAAGAGAGAAGGTGCATTCAATTTTTACCCGATTTGGCCAAGCATAGTATGAGCACATTTTCATAGAATGAAGATTTCCATTTTGGTCTTGTCTTTTGCTAGCAATATTGGTGTGTGGAACCATAATTTTTGCTGCATGCAAGGAGTGGTGGACGGTTTTAGTTGATGTGGAAGGCATATGTTTGTTGTCTTGAAGTATGGAGCACATGGATAAGAAGTCAACACACCTTGCATGTTCATTTAAGGAAGAAAAGTCAAAATTGAAATTGGACCTTGGTGGGCTAGGAGCTCACGGCCCAAGGGGGTTTCTCAAGCTATTCGCACCTTTTAATTTCAATTGGTAGATGAATATTGGTCACATAATTGATAGATGAAAAAGCATGTTTAATTATCTCTTGTTTTGCATTAATTTGCATAGTAGGATTAGTTGCATTTGATTCCTCTAATTTAGTGTTGCATTTTAATAGTCTTAATTGTGTTTAGATAATTGTTTGTTGAAATGTTGGGTTTAGCACTTTATTTTACCTTGATATTTTCTAACTTACACAATTGAGTTTAATGTCCATTCATTTTAATTTAGTATTCGTATTCACAAAAATACTTTTCAAACCCCCCCTTTTCGTGTTAGACTTGACTCTGAACCGTAGTTGGTCCTTGCGAGACGACCTAGGGGTCATTCCCTAGCATTATACTGCATTTCTAAATTGCAATCAAATTTGTATGGGCCGCGACACCCATCAACGGTTTTAATGTTAGCCCTCCAATTTTTCTCAAGAAACGCATGGGCATCTTATTAATGCTTGATCCAGAGTCTATCATTGCTTCTCCTACATCAAAACCATTCACAATGCATGCAAGATTCAAACAACATGGATATTTTACTTTAAGTGGATAATTCTTCTTTGGAGGTTGAATGTCGAATTCCTGCTCATCATCATCTTCATTTGAATCTATCATATCTCCAAGATAGAATTTCATCCTTGCAGGAATTTGTTTAATAACTGAAGGCACTATAGTCATTTGGTTATAAACTTCTCTTTCTTGCCCGTTATGACTAACTCTTGCTTCCTCTTCTTCCTCCCCTTCACTGCTACTATTGCTGCTTATCTCAATGACCTCTCTTTCCTCCTCTTCGTCACTGCTTCCAATCTCTACAACTTCCCTTTCAGCCTTTCTTTTACTCCTTGTCACCACAACTTTGCATTCTTCTTTAGGGTTAACATCTATGTTAGCCCTATACTGGTTCTTTTCAGTGGTTTCTACTCTTTTTGACAACTGTCCAATTTGCATCTCTAGTGATCTAAAAGTAGCTTGGTCACTTGAGCGATTGGACTCATAGACTTTCAAGAATTTATCAAATTTATCACTCATATCTTTGACAAACTCTGTCAGATGTGTAACCTGCTACCACATATTTGAAGGTTGTTGTTGCCTGAAGCCTCCTGTTTGCCCTGATGGGTTATTCTGTTGTTGACCAATACTTGGATGATTCTTCCAACCTTGGCTAGGATTGTCTTGGTTGAAATTTCCTTGCCTGTACTGAAATTGGTTCCCCATATAATTAGCTTCCTGTTGCATCTCCTTAGGTATAGCACATTGACCATTGATATGGTCACCACCAGAGAAGTCGCATAGCTGCTGTGTTTGGGAGACATTGCGAATCTCCTTTGGAAGTTGTGAGAGGATCTTTGTCAATGTATCTAGCTTTTGGGTCAAAAGATGATTTTGAGCTAGCATTGCGTCATTTGCAGGTTAGTGCAAGACTCCTCTCTTTTGTGTTGGTGCGCTCCTTTCACTATACGCTTCTTGTCCATTAGCTACCATACTCTCTATCAAGTCATAGGCTTCTGATGAAGGTTGAAAAACAGTTATTTTCATATGTCAATTTGGACCGAATTACGCCCTTTACTACTTGGAATGAGCCTAGAATCAAGTAAAACTCAATAAATGAGTCTGTAGAGAGACAAAAGCTATTTTTAGCGATTTTATGCTTGTTTTGCATTGTTTTGTAGCTAATTTTGAGAAAGTGAAAAATGGAGTTAAAGATACAGGTCGTTGACTCAAGAAAAGAGCAGAAAAATGAAGATTTGAAGAGTCGACGCACCGCCCGGCGGCACACTTAAACCGTCGGGCGGTCCAGGACGAGGGGTAGGCATGACGATTGACGCTGGGCGGTTCAGAGGGAAACTGCCGGGCGGTACCTCGCTGGGCCTGGGCCTGTTTTCTGTTGCGCTCCTCACCTTTAAATACCCCTATTGGGAGTTCAGAGTCATTCTTTTGACAGGGGAGAACGGCCAGACCTAATTTTGCTCTCTGGAGAGGATCTCTTGGATGCTTAGGCTCCTTTTAATCTTTTCTAGGGTTTGCTCTTCCATTCTTCTTCCATTTTTCATCTAGTTTCACCATGTCTATGGTGAACTA
>NW_014543619.1:649350-655511 GCF_000741045.1 Vigna radiata var. radiata | reverse complement strand
GCCCCTAAGCCCAGTTTCCACGCTGGCCCCTAAGCCCAGTTTCCACACTGGCCCCTAAGCCCAGTTTCCACGCTGGCCCCTAAGCCCAGTTTCCATACTGGCCTCCAAGCCCAATTTCCATATTGGCCCATAAGCCCAGTTTCTACACTGGCCCATAAGCCCAGTTTCCACGCTGGCCCCTAAGCCCAGTTTCCACGCTGGCCCCTAAGCCCAGTTTCCATATTGGCCCACAAGCCCAATTTCCATATTGGCCCACAAGCCCAGTTTCTACATTGGCCCCTAAGCCCAGTTTCCACACTGGCCCACAAAGCCCAATTTCAACACTGGCCCACAAAGCCCAATTTCCATATTGGCCCACAAGCCCAATTTCCATATTGGCCCACAAGCCCAGTTTCTACATTGGCCCCTAAGCTCAGTTTCTACACTGGCCCCCAAAGCCCAATTTCCATATTGGCCCCCAAGCCCAATTTCCATATTGGCCCCCAAGCCCAATTTCCATATTGGCCCACAAGCCCAATTTCCATATTGGCCCATAAGCCCAGTTTCCACGCTGGCCCCTAAGCCTAGTTTCCACGCTGGCCCCTAAGCCCAGTTTCCACGTTGGCCCACAAGCCCAGTTTCTACATTGGCCCCTAAGCCCAGTTTCTACACTGGCCCCCAAAGCCCAATTTCCATATTGGCCCATAAGCCCAGTTTCCACACTGGCCACTAAGCCCAATTTCCATATTGGCCCCTAAAGCCCAGTTTCCACACTGGCCTCAAAGCCCAGTTTCCACACTGGCCCCTAAGCCCAGTTTCCACACTGGCCCCTAAGCCCAGTTTCCACACTGGCCCCTAAGCCCAGTTTCCACACTGGCCCCTAAGCCCAGTTTCACACTGGCCCCTAAGCCCAGTTTCCAAACTGGCCCACTAAGACCAGTTTTACCTGGCCCTCAAGCCCAGTTTTGGCCCTCTGCTTGGCATTGGTCTTTTGGCATCGCGTCTTGAATCATTTTTGTTTTTCATCTTTCTCTTTTGAAACCCAGACGAAATTAATGTTTCTATCTTTACTTAGCTTTTACTCAGATAATACGAAAATATCAAATTTTCATATTATCCCGTAAATCTAAGTAAAGAGGGGCAGCTGTCAACACCCAATTTCGTCCGGGTGATTGAATAATAAGACTTAATTTTTGTTTTTGTCTTATTTTATTTTCATTTTTCATTTTATTTGCATTTTAATTTATAGTTTTTATTTTACTTTCTACTATTCTCTTTTATGTTAATNCATTCATCCATTGTTTTCTTTTGTCAATTGAATCAACTTTATTTTACATGTTAATATTTTTGTTCTCAAATCCAATTTATTAATTTTTATTTTCAAGTCTTATTATTTTAATTCACGCGGACGAGAAAGCCATTCGAGTCTCTTGGGAAAACGATACTTTGTCTTACCATTTATATTACTTGTACGATTTGGTACACTTGCCAATTTGTCAACAGCTTCATCCTCAGTCTTTTCTGTTTGATATCACCTCCAGCTGAGGCGTCCAACATCATCTTAGACTGCATGTTCAGTCCACCAAGATAACCAAGAACAATGGTTGTCTTGTCAAACCCGTGAACTGGTGTTTTCCTGAGTAGGCCTTTGAATCGCTCCCATGCTTGACTTAGAGTTTCTTCCATGCCTTGCTTGAATGATGAGATCTCCAGTTTTCCTTGAGTAACTTTAGACTGTGGAAAATATTTGTTGACGAACTTTGTAGCCACAATCTCCCATGTAGTAAACGTCCCTTCAGGGAAACAATTAAGCCATGTCTTAGCATTGCCTCCAATTGAAAACGGGAACAAGCTAAGCCTCACTCTATCATCCGATACACCTGCCATCTTGACTGTATTGCAGATTTCACTAAACGCTGTCAAATGGTCATAGGGATTCTCATTTGACAAGTCGTGAAACTGGTTGCTTTGCACCAGGTGTATAAGTGCTGGATTCATCACCATGTTGGTCATTTGATCCGTAGGCATGGCTATGCTGTTAAAATGGAAATGGCCAACCACATTTGATTGGTCTACAAGAGTGCGTCTTGGAGGAGTTTGTTCAAGCATCTCTTCTGTTCTTCTAACTAGTGAAGGTGATAGTAATCTTTCAGGGGATATATGATAAATAAGAAAATTAAATAAGAAGAGTAGATATATGAGGGTGGATAAGATGAAATTGTAAACCCCAACATAGTTAGTTTTAGCCAATTAAATCATTGCATTTGCATGTTTGCCTTTGTTCTTTGCATTCAAACCTCAATTTAATTCTTTTCTCAAGTCTTACGCGATTGGTTTACATGAAAAGTAAGGCCTAAGAGTCCTTTGGGAAACGATACTTGGACTTACCCATTTATTTACTTGATAACGATCTGGTACACTTGCCAGGGACTTAACAATCGGCCAGCTTTCCTGCCTCGCGCCTGACTAGTTGGCCATCCTCTCACTACAAGTACACTATGATAGGAAACCATAAAACTAAAGAACCAATCTTAAGATAGAAAACACTAGGCTAGAAAAAGCCTAACTTAAGATAGGAAGAACCAACCTTAGTTCAACACCAGGACAGGGGGAGTATCACTGCTTTACACATTGTTTCATCACACATCTATATTCCAAGGGGAGTTTACATTGTTTTATGATGAACTTGTGATTTTGAGAGCATCATTGTACTTCATACTTTGCATATCTTTTTGATGCATCTCTGTTGTTTTTCAAAACTGCATAAATATCTGAGCATTCCTTTTTTGTTAATAAGGGGGAGAGTATTACATGAGTGTATGAGAGCAAGTCTATATGGGGAGAATTGCTGCATCATACTTTATCTGCTTGATATTTTTGCTGAATTATACAGAGTAACTAAATTATGTTAATGTTTCTGATATAAATGTTTTACTCTGTCTGTTGTGGAACTGTACAAACATGGTTGAGTTCTTAATCATGGTTGTGCATCATCAAAAAAGGGGGAGATTGTTGAGATTGTTGACAACACAAACTCTATATCAAACTGGTTTTTGATGATGACAACTCAGTGCTTAATAACAGTGCATATGTTCCAGTATTGCATGTTCTAATTCTGTAAAGTCTGTCATATCTTTTGAACATGTTTTGATTGAATTACATTGTATACTCCTATGCTTGATTGAGTGTTATATTTGTGGAACATTCTTGTATTGAAATGTGAGATAAAATGTTTTTAATCATTACACATTTCTGAAAGAAAAGATCACAGGCACCTTTTGAACTTATACGTACTGTGACAAAGTTCTAGTTTAGTCGAATACACTGTTAATGGATTCGACTATACTAAAATCTTTGTACAGATTTTGTGAACACGTGCTGTGTGAGATTTTGAGTTGAAAAGAATTTCAAAGTGATTTTTCATGTGTCAGTCGACATTGTGATATGCATATTCGACTGTGTTACTATTCTGTTTGAAATTTTGTTAAGCCTACAAGCTCCAACGGCTATATTTTCAATAGTTAAATCTGTATGACCTGGTCAACTGTAATAAATGAGTCTTAATTTTGTTGACTAAGGAGCCTTTATGTTGACTGTCTGTTATAATTGTTTTAATAGAGTCGACTCTATTAGTAGGCTATTCGACTATGATTCAATTTGATGAAACAGAAAACTATAAATAGACAGAACGCGAATTGTTCTGTGACTTTTGTGATCTAACATTTTAATTTTCCTGTTTTAGATTGAATTCGTTTGAAGCTCCAAGAATTCTCCAAGAAGACGGTGGTGATCTTGCTTGAGAGGAATTCAGAAGGAGAAGTCATTGTTCTCACTGTTTGATCAATATCCGCACAGAGTGGTGCTTCTGGGTTGATCTTGATAGGCTTGGCATCCTGCGAAAGACTGCTGGTTTTTGATTGAAGGCTTGGCAACTTGTGAAGTCCGTTGTGATAGGCTTGGCATCCTGCTAAGAGTGCTGGTGACACGTTGAGGATTGTTCGATGTGGGTGCAGATTGTAGGAGAGGGGATTCTTGCCGCAATTTTGGTTTTGTATGTGCAGTTATGTTTGGTTTTGGGTTAGAGAGAAGATTTATATTTTTGCGTGGTGCTATTATAAATTCCTTGTTGTAAAAACTGCAACCATTATAGTGCATTTGCTTCCTGGGTTGGAAGGACACTGAATGTAGGCATTGTTGGCCGAACCAATATAAACACAATGTTTGAATTTTCTGATCCCTACACTCTTTATTTTCCAGTCGACTATAGCTGCTAGGCAGTCAACTGTGTTTTTCCACTGCATTACATTTTCAATAACTTGCATTTCAAGGAAAGATCAAAAGCTTTGAATTTTTCATATCAAGATTGCGAAAAGATTTTAATTTTGAATCAACACCAATTCAGCTCCCCTCTAGGTGTAAAAAGAAGCCTACCTGTTTCATAACATAGTCTAGCTTTGACAAACATAATGTCTGGAGGTCAAGGATTTTATTTTGCTCATTTGATCTCTTCTGGTCTTTTTACCAATGTATTAGAAAGTAGAATTTTGTTACTTGTCATCCCTTTTGGGCATAAAAAGTTGAGGTCTTGTGTTTTGTAATTTAAACTGTCAACTTCACCTTATTGTTCTACTTGGTAAAGTCTATCTCCAATGCATTTAACATTTACATTTTTCATGTTCTCAAAAGGTGATTTGATATTTTTAGTATGTAACCATTATGTATGGCTGAAATGTTAATGAATTAAACTTAAGTAATTTCAATCCCCTTGATGATCAAGTTCATTACATAATTAACCTTGGTTAATCCCCTTAATAGCAAGATGTCGTGCGGCCATTGGTAAAGAAATACTTTCTATAGCAAGCATCGATAATTGAGAAACTCTCATTACACTCATCATCTACCTCTTATATAGCTTCTTGTTAGAAGGTTGCGCCACTTTTCAGCCATTTAAAAGTCCAAAACACTATACTCTGATTGAGAAACCGTGGCCATATTGCATGGAAAATTATTTCTTTCTATACCATATAATTTTCGGCTATGGCTTCCTATTGTTGTGTTAATCCAATATTCTCCCAACTATAATAACTGTCTTGTAGTTAGGAAGTCTGTTTTTTAGCTTTATATAGACTAGTATGAACCTCAGCTATGAATGAGAGAAACACTCAGTTTCTCTACCTCTCCTTTTTCATTTTGTTCTTTAAATTTCAGTATCCACCCCTAACAGTGGTATCCAAAGCTTAGGTTTTCAGAAAACCTGTGAAGATTGGTGATGTTAGAGTAAACCCATCAAGAAGAGAAGAAAGCTACGTAAAGACACTTTGATGGCTATTGGAGGAATGATTCCAAGTAATCTAACAGTGTTTGATAGCAAAGGATACGATGATTGGTGTGTCAAAATGGATGCAATCCTAGGTTTGCAAGAAGTGGATGAGATCGTGAAGAAAGGTTTTAAAGAAGCTTCATAGAACGACACAGATGAAGTGAAGAAATCGTATAAAGAAAATAGGAGATTGGATTGCAAAGCTAGAATGCTTTTGCACTAGTGCATATCCGCTACAATACTCCAGAAGGTTTCAAAAGCTACCACGACAAAGGAGGTGTGGGAGGCTAAGGTAATCATTGAAAAGTATAGAAAGTCAGGTTGCAATCTTTACAAAGACAATATGAACTTCTATGCATAGGCAAGCAAGAAATAATTGTAGAATACAATGGAAAAATAGAAGTTATAGTAAATGCGATGAGAGCCTATGATAAAATTGTTAAAGATCGCAAGATTGTTGAAAAGATTCTTAGAACATTAACTCCTCAGTATGATCACATAGTTGTTGCGATAGAGGAGTGTAAGGATCTTGAAATTATGAAGGTTGAAGAGTTGCAAAATGATGGCATACCCCTTGCCATGACCTAGCACATTCATGAAGAGTTGGAGACATCTATGGAAGATGGATCTACATTCTTTCTCTTAGGTCATCTAAAGCCATCATGAAGATTTAGTAGAGTTGGAATAATTTTGGGCCTTGTATTTTGGGCTAAGTAGTCTAGATTTTATTTGGGCTTTGTATTATGGGCCAATTAGTCTAGATTTTATTTGGGCTTTGTATTATGGGCCTAGTAGTGTAGGATTTCAATTGGGCCTTGTATTTTGGGCCAAGTAGAATAGGATTTTGACCAAACAAGTCAAC
>NW_014543619.1:645439-647450 GCF_000741045.1 Vigna radiata var. radiata | reverse complement strand
TTTGTGTCTTAACCTTTAATTTCTTGCTTGTCTTCTTGGATTTCTTAGTTTTGTCATAATTAAAATTCCTTTTGCAAAGCCTTTCTTGATTTTGGACGTTTTTATTGCTTTTATCCCTTGCTTCTTCTTACACAATTTTGTCTTTGGTTACTTTGTGTGGTGTGGGTTCTCTTTGTGAGGTGATCCAATATCTTAGAGGTAGCCTTCTAGGTGGTGGAGACCCAAAGGGAGCTTGAAGTCTAGAGTTGTAGCCAAAAGAAAGGAGAGAAACACCTTGGGAGGTAGCTTTGATTTGGTTGTAATTTTTGGCTTTGTAATCTTTCTTCTTTTTCTTCTATTGTAACTCATGGCCTTGTTAGGTGTCTTGGGGGAGTCTTTGGTGCTCAATCCCATCTCCTAACAAAAATCTTTATTTCATAGTAAATTTCGTTTTTAGTTGGTTGGTTGGAGGAACCAAAGTTCTTCTAACTTAATCATTAGGTCGCATAGCTAGTTTATTTGCTTTCTTTAATTGTGATAGCTTAGTATGTGTCAACTTTAATTTCAACTTTAGTTCCCTTTGAGAAATTTGGTTCAAGAGTGCCTAAGGTAAACTTTGGCTAGGAAAGGCTTGGTATTTAAGCAATCCATTGTGATTCACCTCCCTTTCTTGGAAGTGAACTTGGGTGTCTTTTGCCTCCTTTTCTTTGAAATTTAAGTATTTGTTTGTTGCATTGCATATTTTTGAAAACCTTTAAGGATGTCTAAGACTAATTCCTATGAAATTGGAAGTGACTCTAGTAAGGTTGTAAAACCCACTTTGAAAAATTTAGCAAAAGAGCTAAAGTTACTTAAAATTTTGCAAAGGCAAGAATCCCTTCTCAAAGAAAAAGAAAGAATTGAAAGAGAAGAGTATCTTTCTAAGTTGGAAGAAAAGCTTAGAATTCTTAATGAGAAACAAGAAAAAGTCTAAAAGGATTTAAGGAAGATGAAGAGAAGAAGAGAGGAAGACAAAAGAAGGAAGAGAGAACAAAGGGAGAAAGAGGAGCATGAGAAAAGGGAGAAAGAACAAAGAGAGAGAGGAGCAAGTAAGAAGAGAGANAAAGGAGGAGGAAAGAAGAAGAGAGTATGAAGAGAAAAAGATAAAAGAAAGGAATGAGAAAGAAAAGAGAGAAAAAGAAGAGATTGAGATAAAAGAAGAAGAGGAAGAGTTACTAAAGCACCTTACGACTCCCATAATTAAGGTTGAGACTAAGATGATGAGGGGAGTCTTCCAATCCTTGAACTTTTCTCAATACATCCAACCATCTTTCATAACTCCATTTTTTACTTTTGAAATTTCAACTTCTTTTTCACCTCCCACTATTTTTAACTCCTCAAATTTTTCCAAATCAAACTTTGAGTTGATGTTACCTTTTAAGATACAATTAACTCAAAGTAAACACAAACAATTTTGTGGAGTAGACCTTCAAAGCTTTCAAGTAAATTCTTTTAAAATTAGCATAAGGTCTTATTTAAATCATTCATCTAGATACATATTGTTTGTGGCTCATAAGATTATTGGTTTTGAGTTTGATGACACTTGCATATGGATCTTTGATCCTGGTGGAAAAATACTCAAAATAATCAATAATAAGAAAAAGGTTTTTTTCATAAAAGAACAAGAAGATTTGAGGACAAATCCTTTTCAAGAGGGAGGGAATGATGGACTACCCTTTGCCATGACCTAGCACATTCATGAAGAGTTGGAGACATCTATGGAAGATGGATCTATATTCTTTGTCTTAGGCCATTTAAAGCCATCATGAAGATTTAGTAGAGTTGGAATAATTTTGGGCCTTGTATTTTGGGCCAAGTAGTCTAGATTTTATTTGGGCTTTGTATTATGGGCCAATTAGTCTAGATTTTATTTGGGCTTTGTATTATGGGCCAATTAGTCTAGATTTTGTTTGGGCTTTGTATTATGGGCCTAGTAGTGTAGGATTTCAATTGGGTCTTGTATTTTGGGCCAAGTAGAATAGGATTTTGACCA
>NW_014543619.1:644388-644892 GCF_000741045.1 Vigna radiata var. radiata | reverse complement strand
GAGGATTTTTGCCACTTGTCTCTCTCTTATTGGAGAGGATTTCTCCTTGCTCTCCAAGACAATCAAAGTGGATCTTTTAGGTTAATGTTTCAGCCCATTTTGAGACACCTTAGCCTATAAATAGAGGTGCTCTCCATCATGTAACCACCTTTGATTTAGAGTAAAGTTATGCTGGCATTTTTGTGCCATACTACTCTTTTAAGGTCACCCTAGGCTAGAGCAACCCAAGTGGCCTCCTCTAGCCACCTTCCTCCAAGAGTTGGCCCAACCTCTCTTAGAGAACCACCAAACACACCTTCCATCACCATACAAGTCATCAAAACAATGAGCCTTCCATCTTCATCCACCACCGTTCTGCAAACCATCATCAAAACCATGAGCATCTTGAGTACATGGCTTGGTTGCTTCTAGATTTGGCTTGTCCTAGCTAGAGCATTGCCATCATTTGGTATCAAGAGCCTTGGTTCTTCAAAGAGCTAAGTTTCTTGGTTTTGATCCTTTGTT
>NW_014543619.1:640158-642423 GCF_000741045.1 Vigna radiata var. radiata | reverse complement strand
CATAGTTTGCAAAACTGCACCATATACAACTATTTGAGGGTCTTATCTTTGATGTTTTGGGTTCATACTTGCCATTAGATCATTGGCAAGCTCTTTAAAAAAAAAATTTCCTATTGATGTTTCTAGTTTTCAACTACATTTTTTATTCTAGTAGGATTCTCTTCTATTTTGTGTTTCTTGTCTTTGTGGTTTTTAAAACCCATAAATCACCTGTTCCAAATGTGTGGTGNTGTTATTTTGCACCTTAAAAGAGTGGAAAAAGAAGGGCTAAAAGCTTTTAAGCAAAAGGCCTCAAAAGAGTACCAAAAGAGAGGCTAAAAAGTGCTGAAAAAAATATTGTGTGCTTAGACCACTACCATTGTTTTTGTGCAATCTGTTTTGGAACGTGTTTTGCTCATTGTTTTGGGTATTTATCTTCACTTTCTAGTGGCTAAAAGTCTTGGCTATGATGCTAAAAGAGTGGCCTTAGTGCCCCATTTGCTCAAAGTTGTCAAAAGACAAGAACCACCCACTTTTCTTGTAGTAGTTTTTTGTTTTGTGAATCTATTCTAGCACCTTTCATTAGGATTTCTTGTAGTAGTTTTTTAGGTTTTGATTGTTTGTTTTTTTAATTTTTCTTTTGGAAAAGTTAAGAAAGAGTGAGTAATTACAGTGAAGCTTCATCGGAAGCCATGATCATGGAATAATGGTTTTTTCCTTCTATGTTTCTTAAGTTGGAGTCTTGCGGAGACTGGAATTTGGAGAAGTTTGATTAAAGAACACCTTGAATTGTTACCTTTAAATTCCCTTGTATATTGCATTTATAACTTCTACTACTCCAACTCTTTTTTGGAATCACTAATGGACATGTCTTCTTTTGGTTGACACTTAGTATTTTTGCCACCCTTTCCACATATAGTGATAAAATCCATGAATGAACGTGGTCCTGAAAGCATGGCTTGTATATAAAGGGGAATGTTTTTAGCTGTATCTTCTTAGTGCTGCAATTTGTAGACTTTTTTTTTAATGCTTATGGTCCTTATTTTGCTCAATGATCTAAATTGTTTGGTTTGTTGTTCTTTGCTTGAATTGAATATTTGGCATGCGTGGTTAGAAGTGGAAATGTAGAGGATTTAACTATTTGTTCGTTATGTGTGTCGAACAGAGAAAGTTTGCATGAAGATAAGGAGTTTGATCAACATCAAAGGAAACTTGCTACACTTCTGGTGTCGAAGGTATCTGTGCTCTATTAATATCTGGGTCACTAAATTCGATTGACATTGACTATGATGGGATGTGTGTTCTAGTTTAAGGTGTGTCTGCCTTTCTGTTCACTTGGGAAATGCTTCAGGCTCAACTCTGTCGTTCCTGTGAGCATTTTAAGGAAGACAAGAAAGGTGATAAATACATAATATGTTCTATTCAATCAATTAATCTTGTTGAATTCTATAGATGCTTCTGATGTTACTTTTGTGTGCGTTCTCTATTGCAGGTTGTTTTTAATCAGAGAAGAGTTTATTATGTTCATAGAGTTTTTCTTGTAGTGTATGTTTAAGCTACTTTTATTTTTTTGGAGAAACTCATTTTAAATTTCCTTATTTTATTTTTTCTAGAAATACTCATGTAGAAGTTTGTTAGAACAAATTCAAATTAATTTCTGAGTGAATATTTTCTTTCGAATAATTTATTCTCTTATTATTCAGGATGTCCTCCAATATTGTTCCCCTAAAATTATTCAACGCCATGGTGTTAATTATATTTTCATATATGGTCATTCAGGTTGGTTAGTTATATTTTCACATTTTCACATATATTTTTACATTTTCTATTTCCTTATGTCTTTGCATACACATAGGGTAATATATTTATAATAATAAGAATGTGGGCTAAGACCAATAAAAATAAAATAATAAGCATAGGGACTATATTTCCCTAATTAACCTAAACACACAATATCTAACACTCCCCCTCAAGCTGGAGCATATAAATCATATGTTCCAAGCTTGTTACAAAGATAGTCAATTCTAGTTCCTCGCAAGGACTTAGTTAATATGTCTGCCAACTGGTTGCTTGAGTTAACGAACTCAGTCTTGATATCTCTGGATATGATTTTTTTCTCTAATAAAATGACAATCAACTTCAATGTTCTTGGTTCTCTCATGGAAGACAGGGTTAGAGCTAATATGAAGAGCAGCTTGATTATTGTTAAGTCCCTGGCAAGTGTACCAGATCGTTATCAAGTAATATAAACGGGTAAGTCCGAGTATCGTTTTCCCAAAGGACTCT